>NW_027207631.1:0-171187 GCF_963455315.2 Globicephala melas | reverse complement strand
GCAAATGAAGACCCTTTGAAGTCATATTGCATGGTACCCATTCCACGGGTTTCAACTACCCAGGTTTAAGGTATTCTTCCTTCAGCTAAAACATGCATGTGGAACCTAGAGTATGATCAACCATGTGATCGGGAGACGTGTTCAAATATGTCTCAGTTTTCGTACCCTGGTACTCGGGTGCAACATTCCAGACGCTTTACTAACACTCTCCCGACTTGGAGAGTCAGTCCCTTTAACCTCCTGTTTGGCCCAGTTTGCAATTTCTGCGGAAGATGAACAGGAATAGCGAGAACCAATGAGAGACTAGCTGGAGGTGTCTGGACGGGCAAATTTAACTCTCATTTCCCACCAGGAAGAGGAAATAACCAAAGGCTCAGCGTGCCGTGCCGGAACCAGATTAGGGCCTGAAGCCATCCTGCGGTGTTGCGGCCAGCTCACAAGAAAACGAGTTGAAGAAAGGAGCTCAGGGGCACTGTAATTCACAAACCTGCAGAGTTATAAATGACAACTATCGTCCAAAAATATACTGAAGTAAGGCTGCCAAGAGGACTTGAAAGCGGGGCAGAATTGCAGGAAACCGATTTCAGGAGGTAGACTGGAATTGCATTGAAAGCATAGGAAAAGAGGCAGAACGTCCACAATGATGCACTTGGCCAAAAAGGGCGTATGCGTTTTTTCCTGAATATATTCAGGAAAAAACGCATACGCCCTTTTTGGCCAACCAAGCAAGCTTGCAAAGGAAATCTGCACTACAATGAAGTCTCACTTCCCCCCGGTCAAAAGGGCCATCTGAAAAAAGTGTAAAATCCAGAAAGGCAGGACAGGCCATGGAGAACTGGGAGCCTTGTTATGCTGATGGGCGGGATGTAAATTGCCAACAGACACTCGGGAGAAGTGTATGGTGTTTCCTGAAACGTCTAAAAAACAAAGCAACAGAGCCTAGGGCACTTCCACTTATGGTCCTATAGCTTAGGGAAATTAAAATCAAAAAGATACAGCCACCCCAATGTTTGGGACGCCTCTGTTTACAAGAACCTCGTTTACCGTACAAGTTCAATATCACAGAAAGTGAAAAATGGATAAAGAACTTGTGGTACTTACGTACAATGCAGTATCACTCAGCAGTGAAATCTATGTCATCAGGCCCGTAGCAGCACAATGAGTGGATTCAGGTACGATGATTCTAACTGAAATAAGTCACACAGAAAAAGAAACATCATAAGATATCAGTAATACACGGAATGTAAACTTGGCTACACAGGAACTGAATTACAGAACAGAACAGGGTCTCAAATTTAGAAAACCAACTTATGCTTGTTTAAGGGTAAAGGTGAGTTGGGGTGCTGCATAAAACCAGAGATTGAAATGAGCACAGATAAAGTTCCTTAAGCCAAATATGGAATAGACAAGAGCTACTCCTTGCTCAACGAAATGGACTCGACACCGCATATTAAACGCCTAAGAATGTACCTGACTCTTAAGTATCTTAAAACCTATGGATTGCTATGTCTCCGAAAGAGAATCAAGCATGTGTACAGGGACATAAACGCAGCAGTGATAGGATTGGAGAGGTTCGGTGAGCAAATGAAGACCCTTTGAAGTCATATTGCATGGTACCCATTCCACGGGTTTCAACTACCCAGGTTTAAGGTATTCTTCCTTCAGCTAAAACATGCATGTGGAACCTAGAGTATGATCAACCATGTGATCGGGAGACGTGTTCAAATATGTCTCAGTTTTCGTACCCTTGTACTCGGGTGCAACATTCCAGACGCTTTACTAACACTCTCCCGTCTTGGAGAGTCAGTCCCTTTAACCTCCTGTTTGGCCCAGTTTGCAATTTCTGCGGAAGATGAACAGGAATAGCGAGAACCAATGAGAGACTAGCTGGAGGTGTCTGGACGGGCAAATTTAACTCTCATTTCCCACCAGGAAGAGGAAATAACCAAAGGCTCAGCGTGCCGTGCCGGAACCAGATTAGGGCCTGAAGCCATCCTGCGGTGTTGCGGCCAGCTCACAAGAAAACGAGTTGAAGAAAGGAGCTCAGGGGCACTGTAATTCACAAACCTGCAGAGTTATAAATGACAACTATCGTCCAAAAATATACTGAAGTAAGGCTGCCAAGAGGACTTGAAAGCGGGGCAGAATTGCAGGAAACCGATTTCAGGAGGTAGACTGGAATTGCATTGAAAGCATAGGAAAAGAGGCAGAACGTCCACAATGATGCACTTGGCCAAAAAGGGCGTATGCGTTTTTTCCTGAATATATTCAGGAAAAAACGCATACGCCCTTTTTGGCCAACCAAGCAAGCTTGCAAAGGAAATCTGCACTACAATGAAGTCTCACTTCCCCCCGGTCAAAAGGGCCATCTGAAAAAAGTGTAAAATCCAGAAAGGCAGGACAGGCCATGGAGAACTGGGAGCCTTGTTATGCTGATGGGCGGGATGTAAATTGCCAACAGACACTCGGGAGAAGTGTATGGTGTTTCCTGAAACGTCTAAAAAACAAAGCAACAGAGCCTAGGGCACTTCCACTTATGGTCCTATAGCTTAGGGAAATTAAAATCAAAAAGATACAGCCACCCCAATGTTTGGGACGCCTCTGTTTACAAGAACCTCGTTTACCGTACAAGTTCAATATCACAGAAAGTGAAAAATGGATAAAGAACTTGTGGTACTTACGTACAATGCAGTATCACTCAGCAGTGAAATCTATGTCATCAGGCCCGTAGCAGCACAATGAGTGGATTCAGGTACGATGATTCTAACTAAAATAAGTCACACAGAAAAAGAAACATCATAAGATATCAGTAATACACGGAATGTAAACTTGGCTACACAGGAACTGAATTACAGAACAGAACAGGGTCTCAAATTTAGAAAACCAACTTATGCTTGTTTAAGGGTAAAGGTGAGTTGGGGTGCTGCATAAAACCAGAGATTGAAATGAGCACAGATAAAGTTCCTTAAGCCAAATATGGAATAGACAAGAGCTACTCCTTGCTCAACGAAATGGACTCAACACCCCATATTAAACGCCTAAGAATGTACCTGACTCTTAAGTATCTTAAAACCTATGGATTGCTATGTCTCCGAAAGAGAATCAAGCATGTGTACAGGGACATAAACGCAGCAGTGATAGGATTGGAGAGGTTCGGTGAGCAAATGAAGACCCTTTGAAGTCATATTGCATGGTACCCATTCCACGGGTTTCAACTACCCAGGTTTAAGGTATTCTTCCTTCAGCTAAAACATGCATGTGGAACCTAGAGTATGATCAACCATGTGATCGGGAGACGTGTTCAAATATGTCTCAGTTTTCGTACCCTGGTACTCGGGTGCAACATTCCAGACGCTTTACTAACACTCTCCCGACTTGGAGAGTCAGTCCCTTTAACCTCCTGTTTGGCCCAGTTTGCAATTTCTGCGGAAGATGAACAGGAATAGCGAGAACCAATGAGAGACTAGCTGGAGGTGTCTGGACGGGCAAATTTAACTCTCATTTCCCACCAGGAAGAGGAAATAACCAAAGGCTCAGCGTGCCGTGCCGGAACCAGATTAGGGCCTGAAGCCATCCTGCGGTGTTGCGGCCAGCTCACAAGAAAACGAGTTGAAGAAAGGAGCTCAGGGACACTGTAATTCACAAACCTGCAGAGTTATAAATGACAACTATCGTCCAAAAATATACTGAAGTAAGGCTGCCAAGAGGACTTGAAAGCGGGGCAGAATTGCAGGAAACCGATTTCAGGAGGTAGACTGGAATTGCATTGAAAGCATAGGAAAAGAGGCAGAACGTCCACAATGATGCACTTGGCCAAAAAGGGCGTATGCGTTTTTTCCTCAGGAAAAAACGCATACGCCCTTTTTGGCCAACCAAGCAAGCTTGCAAAGGAAATCTGCACTACAATGAAGTCTCACTTCCCCCCGGTCAAAAGGGCCATCTGAAAAAAGTGTAAAATCCAGAAAGGCAGGACAGGCCATGGAGAACTGGGAGCCTTGTTATGCTGATGGGCGGGATGTAAATTGCCAACAGACACTCGGGAGAAGTGTATGGTGTTTCCTGAAACATCTAAAAAACAAAGCAACAGAGCCTAGGGCACTTCCACTTATGGTCCTATAGCTTAGGGAAATTAAAATCAAAAAGATACAGCCACCCCAATGTTTGGGACGCCTCTGTTTACAAGAACCTCGTTTACCGTACAAGTTCAATATCACAGAAAGTGAAAAATGGATAAAGAACTTGTGGTACTTACGTACAATGCAGTATCACTCAGCAGTGAAATCTATGTCATCAGGCCCGTAGCAGCACAATGAGTGGATTCAGGTACGATGATTCTAACTGAAATAAGTCACACAGAAAAAGAAACATCATAAGATATCAGTAATACACGGAATGTAAACTTGGCTACACAGGAACTGAATTACAGAACAGAACAGGGTCTCAAATTTAGAAAACCAACTTATGCTTGTTTAAGGGTAAAGGTGAGTTGGGGTGCTGCATAAAACCAGAGATTGAAATGAGCACAGATAAAGTTCCTTAAGCCAAATATGGAATAGACAAGAGCTACTCCTTGCTCAACGAAATGGACTCAACACCGCATATTAAACGCCTAAGAATGTACCTGACTCTTAAGTATCTTAAAACCTATGGATTGCTATGTCTCCGAAAGAGAATCAAGCATGTGTACAGGGACATAAACGCAGCAGTGATAGGATTGGAGAGGTTCGGTGAGCAAATGAAGACCCTTTGAAGTCATATTGCATGGTACCCATTCCACGGGTTTCAACTACCCAGGTTTAAGGTATTCTTCCTTCAGCTAAAACATGCATGTGGAACCTAGAGTATGACCAACCATGTGATCGGGAGACGTGTTCAAATATGTCTCAGTTTTCGTACCCTGGTACTCGGGTGCAACATTCCAGACGCTTTACTAACACTCTCCCGACTTGGAGAGTCAGTCCCTTTAACCTCCTGTTTGGCCCAGTTTGCAATTTCTGCGGAAGATGAACAGGAATAGCGAGAACCAATGAGAGACTAGCTGGAGGTGTCTGGACGGGCAAATTTAACTCTCATTTCCCACCAGGAAGAGGAAATAACCAAAGGCTCAGCGTGCCGTGCCGGAACCAGATTAGGGCCTGAAGCCATCCTGCGGTGTTGCGGCCAGCTCACAAGAAAACGAGTTGAAGAAAGGAGCTCAGGGGCACTGTAATTCACAAACCTGCAGAGTTATAAATGACAACTATCGTCCAAAAATATACTGAAGTAAGGCTGCCAAGAGGACTTGAAAGCGGGGCAGAATTGCAGGAAACCGATTTCAGGAGGTAGACTGGAATTGCATTGAAAGCATAGGAAAAGAGGCAGAACGTCCACAATGATGCACTTGGCCAAAAAGGGCGTATGCGTTTTTTCCTGAATATATTCAGGAAAAAACGCATACGCCCTTTTTGGCCAACCAAGCAAGCTTGCAAAGGAAATCTGCACTACAATGAAGTCTCACTTCCCCCCGGTCAAAAGGGCCATCTGAAAAAAGTGTAAAATCCAGAAAGGCAGGACAGGCCATGGAGAACTGGGAGCCTTGTTATGCTGATGGGCGGGATGTAAATTGCCAACAGACACTCGGGAGAAGTGTATGGTGTTTCCTGAAACGTCTAAAAAACAAAGCAACAGAGCCTAGGGCACTTCCACTTATGGTCCTATAGCTTAGGGAAATTAAAATCAAAAAGATACAGCCACCCCAATGTTTGGGACGCCTCTGTTTACAAGAACCTCGTTTACCGTACAAGTTCAATATCACAGAAAGTGAAAAATGGATAAAGAACTTGTGGTACTTACGTACAATGCAGTATCACTCAGCAGTGAAATCTATGTCATCAGGCCCGTAGCAGCACAATGAGTGGATTCAGGTACGATGATTCTAACTGAAATAAGTCACACAGAAAAAGAAACATCATAAGATATCAGTAATACACGTAATGTAAACTTGGCTACACAGGAACTGAATTACAGAACAGAACAGGGTCTCAAATTTAGAAAACCAACTTATGCTTGTATAAGGGTAAAGGTGAGTTGGGGTGCTGCATAAAACCAGAGATTGAAATGAGCACAGATAAAGTTCCTTAAGCCAAATATGGAATAGACAAGAGCTACTCCTTGCTCAATGAAATGGACTCAACACCGCATATTAAACGCCTAAGAATGTACCTGACTCTTAAGTATCTTAAAACCTATGGATTGCTATGTCTCCGAAAGAGAATCAAGCATGTGTACAGGGACATAAACGCAGCAGTGATAGGATTGGAGAGGTTCGGTGAGCAAATGAAGACCCTTTGAAGTCATATTGCATGGTACCCATTCCACGGGTTTCAACTACCCAGGTTTAAGGTATTCTTCCTTCAGCTAAAACATGCATGTGGAACCTAGAGTATGATCAACCATGTGATCGGGAGACGTGTTCAAATATGTCTCAGTTTTCGTACCCTGGTACTCGGGTGCAACATTCCAGACGCTTTACTAACACTCTCCCGACTTGGAGAGTCAGTCCCTTTAACCTCCTGTTTGGCCCAGTTTGCAATTTCTGCGGAAGATGAACAGGAATAGCGAGAACCAATGAGAGACTAGCTGGAGGTGTCTGGACGGGCAAATTTAACTCTCATTTCCCACCAGGAAGAGGAAATAACCAAAGGCTCAGCGTGCCGTGCCGGAACCAGATTAGGGCCTGAAGCCATCCTGCGGTGTTGCGGCCAGCTCACAAGAAAACGAGTTGAAGAAAGGAGCTCAGGGACACTGTAATTCACAAACCTGCAGAGTTATAAATGACAACTATCGTCCAAAAATATACTGAAGTAAGGCTGCCAAGAGGACTTGAAAGCGGGGCAGAATTGCAGGAAACCGATTTCAGGAGGTAGACTGGAATTGCATTGAAAGCATAGGAAAAGAGGCAGAACGTCCACAATGATGCACTTGGCCAAAAAGGGCGTATGCGTTTTTTCCTCAGGAAAAAACGCATACGCCCTTTTTGGCCAACCAAGCAAGCTTGCAAAGGAAATCTGCACTACAATGAAGTCTCACTTCCCCCCGGTCAAAAGGGCCATCTGAAAAAAGTGTAAAATCCAGAAAGGCAGGACAGGCCATGGAGAACTGGGAGCCTTGTTATGCTGATGGGCGGGATGTAAATTGCCAACAGACACTCGGGAGAAGTGTATGGTGTTTCCTGAAACATCTAAAAAACAAAGCAACAGAGCCTAGGGCACTTCCACTTATGGTCCTATAGCTTAGGGAAATTAAAATCAAAAAGATACAGCCACCCCAATGTTTGGGACGCCTCTGTTTACAAGAACCTCGTTTACCGTACAAGTTCAATATCACAGAAAGTGAAAAATGGATAAAGAACTTGTGGTACTTACGTACAATGCAGTATCACTCAGCAGTGAAATCTATGTCATCAGGCCCGTAGCAGCACAATGAGTGGATTCAGGTACGATGATTCTAACTGAAATAAGTCACACAGAAAAAGAAACATCATAAGATATCAGTAATACACGTAATGTAAACTTGGCTACACAGGAACTGAATTACAGAACAGAACAGGGTCTCAAATTTAGAAAACCAACTTATGCTTGTATAAGGGTAAAGGTGAGTTGGGGTGCTGCATAAAACCAGAGATTGAAATGAGCACAGATAAAGTTCCTTAAGCCAAATATGGAATAGACAAGAGCTACTCCTTGCTCAACGAAATGGACTCAACACCGCATATTAAACGCCTAAGAATGTACCTGACTCTTAAGTATCTTAAAACCTATGGATTGCTATGTCTCCGAAAGAGAATCAAGCATGTGTACAGGGACATAAACGCAGCAGTGATAGGATTGGAGAGGTTCGGTGAGCAAATGAAGACCCTTTGAAGTCATATTGCATGGTACCCATTCCACGGGTTTCAACTACCCAGGTTTAAGGTATTCTTCCTTCAGCTAAAACATGCATGTGGAACCTAGAGTATGATCAACCATGTGATCGGGAGACGTGTTCAAATATGTCTCAGTTTTCGTACCCTGGTACTCGGGTGCAACATTCCAGACGCTTTACTAACACTCTCCCGACTTGGAGAGTCAGTCCCTTTAACCTCCTGTTTGGCCCAGTTTGCAATTTCTGCGGAAGATGAACAGGAATAGCGAGAACAAATAAGAGACTAGCTGGAGGTGTCTGGACGGGCAAATTTAACTCTCATTTCCCACCAGGAAGAGGAAATAACCAAAGGCTCAGCGTGCCGTGCCGGAACCAGATTAGGGCCTGAAGCCATCCTGCGGTGTTGCGGCCAGCTCACAAGAAAACGAGTTGAAGAAAGGAGCTCAGGGGCACTGTAATTCACAAACCTGCAGAGTTATAAATGACAACTATCGTCCAAAAATATACTGAAGTAAGGCTGCCAAGAGGACTTGAAAGCGGGGCAGAATTGCAGGAAACCGATTTCAGGAGGTAGACTGGAATTGCATTGAAAGCATAGGAAAAGAGGCAGAACGTCCACAATGATGCACTTGGCCAAAAAGGGCATATGCGTTTTTTCCTGAATATATTCAGGAAAAAACGCATACGCCCTTTTTGGCCAACCAAGCAAACTTGCAAAGGAAATCTGCACTACAATGAAGTCTCACTTCCCCCCGGTCAAAAGGGCCATCTGAAAAAAGTGTAAAATCCAGAAAGGCAGGACAGGCCATGGAGAACTGGGAGCCTTGTTATGCTGATGGGCGGGATGTAAATTGCCAACAGACACTCGGGAGAAGTGTATGGTGTTTCCTGAAACATCTAAAAAACAAAGCAACAGAGCCTAGGGCACTTCCACTTATGGTCCTATAGCTTAGGGAAATTAAAATCAAAAAGATACAGCCACCCCAATGTTTGGGACGCCTCTGTTTACAAGAACCTCATTTACCGTACAAGTTCAATATCACAGAAAGTGAAAAATGGATAAAGAACTTGTGGTACTTACGTACAATGCAGTATCACTCAGCAGTGAAATCTAAGTCATCAGGCCCGTAGCATCACGATGAGTGGATTCAGGTACGATGATTCTAACTGAAATAAGTCACACAGAAAAAGAAACATCATAAGATATCAGTAATACACGGAATGTAAACTTGGCTACACAGGAACTGAATTACAGAACAGAACAGGGTCTTAAATTTAGAAAACCAACTTATGCTTGTTTAAGGGTAAAGGTGAGTTGGGGTGCTGCATAAAACCAGAGATTGAAATGAGCACAGATAAAGTTCCTTAAGCCAAATATGGAATAGACAAGAGCTACTCCTTGCTCAACGAAATTTACTCAACACCGCATATTAAACGCCTAAGAATGTACCTGACTCTTAAGTATCTTAAAACCTATGGATTGCTATGTCTCCGAAAGAGAATCAAGCATGTGTACAGGGACATAAACGCAGCAGTGATAGGATTGGAGAGGTTCGGTGAGCAAATGAAGACCCTTTGAAGTCATATTGCATGGTACCCATTCCACGGGTTTCAACTACCCAGGTTTAAGGTATTCTTCCTTCAGCTAAAACATGCATGTGGAACCTAGAGTATGATCAACCATGTGATCGGGAGACGTGTTCAAATATGTCTCAGTTTTCGTACCCTGGTACTCGGGTGCAACATTCCAGATGCTTTACTAACACTCTCCCGACTTGGAGAGTCAGTCCCTTTAACCTCCTGTTTGGCCCAGTTTGCAATTTCTGCGGAAGATGAACAGGAATAGCGAGAACCAATGAGAGACTAGCTGGAGGTGTCTGGACGGGCAAATTTAACTCTCATTTCCCACCAGGAAGGGGAAATAACCAAAGGCTCAGCGTGCCGTGCCGGAACCAGATTAGGGCCTGAAGCCATCCTGCGGTGTTGCGGCCAGCTCACAAGAAAACGAGTTGAAGAAAGGAGCTCAGGGGCACTGTAATTCACAAACCTGCAGAGTTATAAATGACAACTATCGTCCAAAAATATACTGAAGTAAGGCTGCCAAGAGGACTTGAAAGCGGGGCAGAATTGCAGGAAACCGATTTCAGGAGGTAGACTGGAATTGCATTGAAAGCATAGGAAAAGAGGCAGAACGTCCACAATGATGCACTTGGTCAAAAAGGGCGTATGCGTTTTTTCCTGAATATATTCAGGAAAAAACGCATACGCCCTTTTTGGCCAACCAAGCAAGCTTGCAAAGGAAATCTGCACTACAATGAAGTCTCACTTCCCCCCGGTCAAAAGGGCCATCTGAAAAAAGTGTAAAATCCAGAAAGGCAGGACAGGCCATGGAGAAATGGGAGCCTTGTTATGCTGATGGGCGGGATGTAAACTGCCAACAGACACTCGGGAGAAGTGTATGGTGTTTCCTGAAACATCTAAAAAACAAAGCAACAGAGCCTAGGGCACTTCCACTTATGGTCCTATAGCTTAGGGAAATTAAAATCAAAAAGACACAGCCACCCCAAAGTTTGGGATGCCTCTGTTTACAAGAACCTCGTTTACCGTACAAGTTCAATATCACAGAAAGTGAAAAATGGATAAAGAAATTGTGGTACTTACGTACAATGCAGTATCACTCAGCAGTGAAATCTATGTCATCAGGCCCGTAGCAGCACAATGAGTGGATTCAGGTACGATGATTGTAACTGAAATAAGTCACACAGAAAAAGAAACATCATAAGATATCAGTAATACACGGAATGTAAACTTGGCTACACAGGAACTGAATTACAGAACAGAACAGGGTCTCAAATTTAGAAAACCAACTTATGCTTGTTTAAGGGTAAAGGTGAGTTGGGGTGCTGCATAAAACCAGAGATTGAAATGAGCACAGATAAAGTTCCTTAAGCCAAATATGGAATAGACAAGAGCTACTCCTTGCTCAACGAAATGGACTCAACACCGCATATTAAACGCCTAAGAATGTACCTGACTCTTAAGTATCTTAAAACCTATGGATTGCTATGTCTCCGAAAGAGAATCAAGCATGTGTACAGGGACATAAACGCAGCAGTGATAGGATTGGAGAGGTTCGGTGAGCAAATGAAGACCCTTTGAAGTCATATTGCATGGTACCCATTCCACGGGTTTCAACTACCCAGGTTTAAGGTATTCTTCCTTCAGCTAAAACATGCATGTGGAACCTAGAGTATGATCAACCATGTGATCGGGAGACGTGTTCAAATATGTCTCAGTTTTCGTACCCTGGTACTCGGGTGCAACATTCCAGACGCTTTACTAACACTCTCCCGACTTGGAGAGTCAGTCCCTTTAACCTCCTGTTTGGCCCAGTTTGCAATTTCTGCGGAAGATGAACAGGAATAGCGAGAACCAATGAGAGACTAGCTGGAGGTGTCTGGACGGGCAAATTTAACTCTCATTTCCCACCAGGAAGAGGAAATAACCAAAGGCTCAGCGTGCCGTGCCGGAACCAGATTAGGGCCTGAAGCCATCCTGCGGTGTTGCGGCCAGCTCACAAGAAAACGAGTTGAAGAAAGGAGCTCAGGGGCACTGTAATTCACAAACCTGCAGAGTTATAAATGACAACTATCGTCCAAAAATATACTGAAGTAAGGCTGCCAAGAGGACTTGAAAGCGGGGCAGAATTGCAGGAAACCGATTTCAGGAGGTAGACTGGAATTGCATTGAAAGCATAGGAAAAGAGGCAGAACGTCCACAATGATGCACTTGGCCAAAAAGGGCATA
This sequence comes from Globicephala melas, assembly GCF_963455315.2. Lineage (NCBI taxonomy): Eukaryota > Metazoa > Chordata > Mammalia > Artiodactyla > Delphinidae > Globicephala > Globicephala melas. The sequence goes on along the minus strand of NW_027207631.1, from coordinate 159,478 downwards.
TGCGTTTTTTCCTGAATATATTCAGGAAAAAACGCATACGCCCTTTTTGGCCAACCAAGCAAGCTTGCAAAGGAAATCTGCACTACAATGAAGTCTCACTTCCCCCCGGTCAAAAGGGTCATCTGAAAAAAGTGTAAAATCCAGAAAGGCAGGACAGGCCATGGAGAACTGGGAGCCTTGTTATGCTGATGGGCGGGATGTAAATTGCCAACAGACACTCGGGATAAGTGTATGGTGTTTCCTGAAACATCTAAAAAACAAAGCAACAGAGCCTAGGGCACTTCCACTTATGGTCCTATAGCTTAGGGAAATTAAAATCAAAAAGATACAGCCACCCCAATGTTTGGGACGCCTCTGTTTACAAGAACCTCGTTTACCGTACAAGTTCAATATCACAGAAAGTGAAAAATGGATAAAGAACTTGTGGTACTTACGTACAATGCAGTATCACTCAGCAGTGAAATCTATGTCATCAGGCCCGTAGCAGCACAATGAGTGGATTCAGGTACGATGATTCTAACTGAAATAAGTCACACAGAAAAAGAAACATCATAAGATATCAGTAATACACGGAATGTAAACTTGGCTACACAGGAACTGAATTACAGAACAGAACAGGGTCTCAAATTTAGAAAACCAACTTATGCTTGTTTAAGGGTAAAGGTGAGTTGGGGTGCTGCATAAAACCAGAGATTGAAATGAGCACAGATAAAGTTCCTTAAGCCAAATATGGAATAGACAAGAGCTACTCCTTGCTCAACGAAATGGACTCAACACCGCATATTAAACGCCTAAGAATGTACCTGACTCTTAAGTATCTTAAAACCTATGGATTGCTATGTCTCCGAAAGAGAATCAAGCATGTGTACAGGGACATAAACGCAGCAGTGATAGGATTGGAGAGGTTCGGTGAGCAAATGAAGACCCTTTGAAGTCATATTGCATGGTACCCATTCCACGGGTTTCAACTACCCAGGTTTAAGGTATTCTTCCTTCAGCTAAAACATGCATGTGGAACCTAGAGTATGATCAACCATGCGATCGGGAGACGTGTTCAAATATGTCTCAGTTTTCGTACCCTGGTACTCGGGTGCAACATTCCAGACGCTTTACTAACACTCTCCCGACTTGGAGAGTCAGTCCCTTTAACCTCCTGTTTGGCCCAGTTTGCAATTTCTGCGGAAGATGAACAGGAATAGCGAGAACCAATGAGAGACTAGCTGGAGGTGTCTGGACGGGCAAATTTAACTCTCATTTCCCACCAGGAAGAGGAAATAACCAAAGGCTCAGCGTGCCGTGCCGGAACCAGATTAGGGCCTGAAGCCATCCTGCGGTGTTGCGGCCAGCTCACAAGAAAACGAGTTGAAGAAAGGAGCTCAGGGGCACTGTAATTCACAAACCTGCAGAGTTATAAATGACAACTATCGTCCAAAAATATACTGAAGTAAGGCTGCCAAGAGGACTTGAAAGCGGGGCAGAATTGCAGGAAACCGATTTCAGGAGGTAGACTGGAATTGCATTGAAAGCATAGGAAAAGAGGCAGAACGTCCACAATGATGCACTTGGCCAAAAAGGGCGTATGCGTTTTTTCCTGAATATATTCAGGAAAAAACGCATACGCCCTTTTTGGCCAACCAAGCAAGCTTGCAAAGGAAATCTGCACTACAATGAAGTCTCACTTCCCCCCCCCCCCCGGTCAAAAGGGCCATCTGAAAAAAGTGTAAAATCCAGAAAGGCAGGACAGGCCATGGAGAACTGGGAGCCTTGTTATGCTGATGGGCGGGATGTCAATTGCCAACAGACACTCGGGAGAAGTGTATGGTGTTTCCTGAAACGTCTAAAAAACAAAGCAACAGAGCCTAGGGCACTTCCACTTATGGTCCTATAGCTTAGGGAAATTAAAATCAAAAAGATACAGCCACCCCAATGTTTGGGACGCCTCTGTTTACAAGAACCTCGTTTACCGTACAAGTTCAATATCACAGAAATTGAAAAATGGATAAAGAACTTGTGGTACTTACGTACAATGCAGTATCACTCAGCAGTGAAATCTATGTCATCAGGCCCGTAGCAGCACAATGAGTGGATTCAGGTACGATGATTCTAACTGAAATAAGTCACACAGAAAAAGAAACATCATAAGATATCAGTAATACACGGAATGTAAACTTGGCTACACAGGAACTGAATTACAGAACAGAACAGGGTCTCAAATTTAGAAAACCAACTTATGCTTGTTTAAGGGGAAAGGTGAGTTGGGGTGCTGCATAAAACCAGAGATTGAAATGAGCACAGATAAAGTTCCTTAAGCCAAATATGGAATAGACAAGAGCTACTCCTTGCTCAACGAAATGGACTCAACACCGCATATTAAACGCCTAAGAATGTACCTGACTCTTAAGTATCTTAAAACCTATGGATTGCTATGTCTCCGAAAGAGAATCAAGCACGTGTACAGGGACATAAACGCAGCAGTGATAGGATTGGAGAGGTTCGGTGAGCAAATGAAGACCCTTTGAAGTCATATTGCATGGTACCCATTCCACGGGTTTCAACTACCCAGGTTTAAGGTATTCTTCCTTCAGCTAAAACATGCATGTGGAACCTAGAGTATGACCAACCATGTGATCGGGAGACGTGTTCAAATATGTCTCAGTTTTCGTACCCTGGTACTCGGGTGCAACATTCCAGACGCTTTACTAACACTCTCCCGACTTGGAGAGTCAGTCCCTTTAACCTCCTGTTTGGCCCAGTTTGCAATTTCTGCGGAAGATGAACAGGAATAGCGAGAACCAATGAGAGACTAGCTGGAGGTGTCTGGACGGGCAAATTTAACTCTCATTTCCCACCAGGAAGAGGAAATAACCAAAGGCTCAGCGTGCCGTGCCGGAACCAGATTAGGGCCTGAAGCCATCCTGCGGTGTTGCGGCCAGCTCACAAGAAAACGAGTTGAAGAAAGGAGCTCAGGGGCACTGTAATTCACAAACCTGCAGAGTTATAAATGACAACTATCGTCCAAAAATATACTGAAGTAAGGCTGCCAAGAGGACTTGAAAGCGGGGCAGAATTGCAGGAAACCGATTTCAGGAGGTAGACTGGAATTGCATTGAAAGCATAGGAAAAGAGGCAGAACGTCCACAATGATGCACTTGGACAAAAAGGGCGTATGCGTTTTTTCCTGAATATATTCAGGAAAAAACGCATACGCCCTTTTTGGCCAACCAAGCAAGCTTGCAAAGGAAATCTGCACTACAATGAAGTCTCACTTCCCCCCGGTCAAAAGGGCCATCTGAAAAAAGTGTAAAATCCAGAAAGGCAGGACAGGCCATGGAGAACTGGGAGCCTTGTTATGCTGATGGGCGGGATGTAAACTGCCAACAGACACTCGGGAGAAGTGTATGGTGTTTCCTGAAACGTCTAAAAAACAAAGCAACAGAGCCTAGGGCACTTCCACTTATGGTCCTATAGCTTAGGGAAATTAAAATCAAAAAGATACAGCCACCCCAATGTTTGGGACGCCTCTGTTTACAAGAACCTCGTTTACCGTACAAGTTCAATATCACAGAAAGTGAAAAATGGATAAAGAACTTGTGGTACTTACGTACAATGCAGTATCACTCAGCAGTGAAATCTATGTCATCAGGCCCGTAGCAGCACAATGAGTGGATTCAGGTACGATGATTCTAACTGAAATAAGTCACACAGAAAAAGAAACATCATAAGATATCAGTAATACACGGAATGTAAACTTGGCTACACAGGAACTGAATTACAGAACAGAACAGGGTCTCAAATTTAGAAAACCAACTTATGCTTGTTTAAGGGTAAAGGTGAGTTGGGGTGCTGCATAAAACCAGAGATTGAAATGAGCACAGATAAAGTTCCTTAAGCCAAATATGGAATAGACAAGAGCTACTCCTTGCTCAACGAAATGGACTCAACACCGCATATTAAACGCCTAAGAATGTACCTGACTCTTAAGTATCTTAAAACCTATGGATTGCTATGTCTCCGAAAGAGAATCAAGCATGTGTACAGGGACATAAACGCAGCAGTGATAGGATTGGAGAGGTTCGGTGAGCAAATGAAGACCCTTTGAAGTCATATTGCATGGTACCCATTCCACGGGTTTCAACTACCCAGGTTTAAGGTATTCTTCCTTCAGCTAAAACATGCATGTGGAACCTAGAGTATGATCAACCATGCGATCGGGAGACGTGTTCAAATATGTCTCAGTTTTCGTACCCTGGTACTCGGGTGCAACATTCCAGATGCTTTACTAACACTCTCCCGACTTGGAGAGTCAGTCCCTTTAACCTCCTGTTTGGCCCAGTTTGCAATTTCTGCGGAAGATGAACAGGAATAGCGAGAACCAATGAGAGACTAGCTGGAGGTGTCTGGACGGGCAAATTTAACTCTCATTTCCCACCAGGAAGAGGAAATAACCAAAGGCTCAGCGTGCCGTGCCGGAACCAGATTAGGGCCTGAAGCCATCCTGCGGTGTTGCGGCCAGCTCACAAGAAAACGAGTTGAAGAAAGGAGCTCAGGGGCACTGTAATTCACAAACCTGCAGAGTTATAAATGACAACTATCGTCCAAAAATATACTGAAGTAAGGCTGCCAAGAGGACTTGAAAGCGGGGCAGAATTGCAGGAAACCGATTTCAGGAGGTAGACTGGAATTGCATTGAAAGCATAGGAAAAGAGGCAGAACGTCCACAATGATGCAGTTGGCCAAAAAGGGCGTATGCGTTTTTTCCTGAATATATTCAGGAAAAAACGCATACGCCCTTTTTGGCCAACCAAGCAAGCTTGCAAAGGAAATCTGCACTACAATGAAGTCTCACTTCCCCCCCCCCCCGGTCAAAAGGGCCATCTGAAAAAAGTGTAAAATCCAGAAAGGCAGGACAGGCCATGGAGAACTGGGAGCCTTGTTATGCTGATGGGCGGGATGTCAATTGCCAACAGACACTCGGGAGAAGTGTATGGTGTTTCCTGAAACGTCTAAAAAACAAAGCAACAGAGCCTAGGGCACTTCCACTTATGGTCCTATAGCTTAGGGAAATTAAAATCAAAAAGATACAGCCACCCCAATGTTTGGGACGCCTCTGTTTACAAGAACCTCGTTTACCGTACAAGTTCAATATCACAGAAAGTGAAAAATGGATAAAGAACTTGTGGTACTTACGTACAATGCAGTATCACTCAGCAGTGAAATCTATGTCATCAGGCCCGTAGCAGCACAATGAGTGGATTCAGGTACGATGATTCTAACTGAAATAAGTCACACAGAAAAAGAAACATCATAAGATATCAGTAATACACGGAATGTAAACTTGGCTACACAGGAACTGAATTACAGAACAGAACAGGGTCTCAAATTTAGAAAACCAACTTATGCTTGTTTAAGGGGAAAGGTGAGTTGGGGTGCTGCATAAAACCAGAGATTGAAATGAGCACAGATAAAGTTCCTTAAGCCAAATATGGAATAGACAAGAGCTACTCCTTGCTCAACGAAATGGACTCAACACCGCATATTAAACGCCTAAGAATGTACCTGACTCTTAAGTATCTTAAAACCTATGGATTGCTATGTCTCCGAAAGAGAATCAAGCACGTGTACAGGGACATAAACGCAGCAGTGATAGGATTGGAGAGGTTCGGTGAGCAAATGAAGACCCTTTGAAGTCATATTGCATGGTACCCATTCCACGGGTTTCAACTACCCAGGTTTAAGGTATTCTTCCTTCAGCTAAAACATGCATGTGGAACCTAGAGTATGACCAACCATGTGATCGGGAGACGTGTTCAAATATGTCTCAGTTTTCGTACCCTGGTACTCGGGTGCAACATTCCAGACGCTTTACTAACACTCTCCCGACTTGGAGAGTCAGTCCCTTTAACCTCCTGTTTGGCCCAGTTTGCAATTTCTGCGGAAGATGAACAGGAATAGCGAGAACCAATGAGAGACTAGCTGGAGGTGTCTGGACGGGCAAATTTAACTCTCATTTCCCACCAGGAAGAGGAAATAACCAAAGGCTCAGCGTGCCGTGCCGGAACCAGATTAGGGCCTGAAGCCATCCTGCGGTGTTGCGGCCAACTCACAAGAAAACGAGTTGAAGAAAGGAGCTCAGGGGCACTGTAATTCACAAACCTGCAGAGTTATAAATGACAACTATCGTCCAAAAATATACTGAAGTAAGGCTGCCAAGAGGACTTGAAAGCGGGGCAGAATTGCAGGAAACCGATTTCAGGAGGTAGACTGGAATTGCATTGAAAGCATAGGAAAAGAGGCAGAACGTCCACAATGATGCACTTGGCCAAAAAGGGCGTATGCGTTTTTTCCTGAATATATTCAGGAAAAAACGCATACGCCCTTTTTGGCCAACCAAGCAAGCTTGCAAAGGAAATCTGCACTACAATGAAGTCTCACTTCCCCCACCCCCGGTCAAAAGGGCCATCTGAAAAAAGTGTAAAATCCAGAAAGGCAGGACAGGCCATGGAGAACTGGGAGCCTTGTTATGCTGATGGGCGGGATGTAAACTGCCAACAGACACTCGGGAGAAGTGTATGGTGTTTCCTGAAACATCTAAAAAACAAAGCAACAGAGCCTAGGGCACTTCCACTTATGGTCCTATAGCTTAGGGAAATTAAAATCAAAAAGATACAGCCACCCCAATGTTTGGGACGCCTCTGTTTACAAGAACCTCGTTTACCGTACAAGTTCAATATCACAGAAAGTGAAAAATGGATAAAGAACTTGTGGTACTTACGTACAATGCAGTATCACTCAGCAGTGAAATCTATGTCATCAGGCCCGTAGCAGCACAATGAGTGGATTCAGGTACGATGATTCTAACTGAAATAAGTCACACAGAAAAAGAAACATCATAAGATATCAGTAATACACGGAATGTAAACTTGGCTACACAGGAACTGAATTACAGAACAGAACAGGGTCTCAAATTTAGAAAACCAACTTATGCTTGTTTAAGGGTAAAGGTGAGTTGGGGTGCTGCATAAAACCAGAGATTGAAATGAGCACAGATAAAGTTCCTTAAGCCAAATATGGAATAGACAAGAGCTACTCCTTGCTCAACGAAATGGACTCAACACCGCATATTAAACGCCTAAGAATGTACCTGACTCTTAAGTATCTTAAAACCTATGGATTGCTATGTCTCCGAAAGAGAATCAAGCACGTGTACAGGGACATAAACGCAGCAGTGATAGGATTGGAGAGGTTCGGTGAGCAAATGAAGACCCTTTGAAGTCATATTGCATGGTACCCATTCCACGGGTTTCAACTACCCAGGTTTAAGGTATTCTTCCTTCAGCTAAAACATGCATGTGGAACCTAGAGTATGATCAACCATGTGATCGGGAGACGTGTTCAAATATGTCTCAGTTTTCGTACCCTGGTACTCGGGTGCAACATTCCAGACGCTTTACTAACACTCTCCCGACTTGGAGAGTCAGTGCCTTTAACCTCCTGTTTGGCCCAGTTTGCAATTTCTGCGGAAGATGAACAGGAATAGCGAGAACCAATGAGAGACTAGCTGGAGGTGTCTGGACGGGCAAATTTAACTCTCATTTCCCACCAGGAAGAGGAAATAACCAAAGGCTCAGCGTGCCGTGCCGGAACCAGATTAGGGCCTGAAGCCATCCTGCGGTGTTGCGGCCAGCTCACAAGAAAACGAGTTGAAGAAAGGAGCTCAGGGGCACTGTAATTCACAAACCTGCAGAGTTATAAATGACAACTATCGTCCAAAAATATACTGAAGTAAGGCTGCCAAGAGGACTTGAAAGCGGGGCAGAATTGCAGGAAACCGATTTCAGGAGGTAGACTGGAATTGCATTGAAAGCATAGGAAAAGAGGCAGAACGTCCACAATGATGCACTTGGCCAAAAAGGGCGTATGCGTTTTTTCCTGAATATATTCAGGAAAAAACGCATACGCCCTTTTTGGCCAACCAAGCAAGCTTGCAAAGGAAATCTGCACTACAATGAAGTCTCACTTCCCCCCGGTCAAAAGGGCCATCTGAAAAAAGTGTAAAATCCAGAAAGGCAGGACAGGCCATGGAGAACTGGGAGCCTTGTTATGCTGATGGGCGGGATGTAAATTGCCAACAGACACTCGGGAGAAGTGTATGGTGTTTCCTGAAACATCTAAAAAACAAAGCAACAGAGCCTAGGGCACTTCCACTTATGGTCCTATAGCTTAGGGAAATTAAAATCAAAAAGATACAGCCACCCCAATGTTTGGGACGCCTCTGTTTACAAGAACCTCGTTTACCGTACAAGTTCAATATCACAGAAAGTGAAAAATGGATAAAGAACTTGTGGTACTTACGTACAATGCAGTATCACTCAGCAGTGAAATCTATGTCATCAGGCCCGTAGCAGCACAATGAGTGGATTCAGGTACGATGATTCTAACTGAAATAAGTCACACAGAAAAAGAAACATCATAAGATATCAGTAATACACGGAATGTAAACTTGGCTACACAGGAACTGAATTACAGAACAGAACAGGGTCTCAAATTTAGAAAACCAACTTATGCTTGTTTAAGGGTAAAGGTGAGTTGGGGTGCTGCATAAAACCAGAGATTGAAATGAGCACAGATAAAGTTCCTTAAGCCAAATATGGAATAGACAAGAGCTACTCCTTGCTCAACGAAATGGACTCAACACCGCATATTAAACGCCTAAGAATGTACCTGACTCTTAAGTATCTTAAAACCTATGGATTGCTATGTCTCCGAAAGAGAATCAAGCATGTGTACAGGGACATAAACAAAGCAGTGATAGGATTGGAGAGGTTCGGTGAGCAAATGAAGACCCTTTGAAGTCATATTGCATGGTACCCATTCCACGGGTTTCAACTACCCAGGTTTAAGGTATTCTTCCTTCAGCTAAAACATGCATGTGGAACCTAGAGTATGATCAACCATGTGATCGGGAGACGTGTTCAAATATGTCTCAGTTTTCGTACCCTGGTACTCGGGTGCAACATTCCAGACGCTTTACTAACACTCTCCCGACTTGGAGAGTCAGTCCCTTTAACCTCCTGTTTGGCCCAGTTTGCAATTTCTGCGGAAGATGAACAGGAATAGCGAGAACCAATGAGAGACTAGCTGGAGGTGTCTGGACGGGCAAATTTAACTCTCATTTCCCACCAGGAAGAGGAAATAACCAAAGGCTCAGCGTGCCGTGCCGGAACCAGATTAGGGCCTGAAGCCATCCTGCGGTGTTGCGGCCAGCTCACAAGAAAACGAGTTGAAGAAAGGAGCTCAGGGGCACTGTAATTCACAAACCTGCAGAGTTATAAATGACAACTATCGTCCAAAAATATACTGAAGTAAGGCTGCCAAGAGGACTTGAAAGCGGGGCAGAATTGCAGGAAACCGATTTCAGGAGGTAGACTGGAATTGCATTGAAAGCATAGGAAAAGAGGCAGAACGTCCACAATGATGCACTTGGCCAAAAAGGGCGTATGCGTTTTTTCCTGAATATATTCAGGAAAAAACGCATACGCCCTTTTTGGCCAACCAAGCAAGCTTGCAAAGGAAATCTGCACTACAATGAAGTCTCACTTCCCCCCGGTCAAAAGGGCCATCTGAAAAAAGTGTAAAATCCAGAAAGGCAGGACAGGCCATGGAGAACTGGGAGCCTTGTTATGCTGATGGGCGGGATGTAAATTGCCAACAGACACTCGGGAGAAGTGTATGGTGTTTCCTGAAACATCTAAAAAACAAAGCAACAGAGCCTAGGGCACTTCCACTTATGGTCCTATAGCTTAGGGAAATTAAAATCAAAAAGATACAGCCACCCCAATGTTTGGGACGCCTCTGTTTACAAGAACCTCGTTTACCGTACAAGTTCAATATCACAGAAAGTGAAAAATGGATAAAGAACTTGTGGTACTTACGTACAATGCAGTATCACTCAGCAGTGAAATCTATGTCATCAGGCCCGTAGCAGCTCAATGAGTGGATTCAGGTACGATGATTCTAACTGAAATAAGTCACACAGAAATAGAAACATCATAAGATATCAGTAATACACGGAATGTAAACTTGGCTACACAGGAACTGAATTACAGAACAGAACAGGGTCTCAAATTTAGAAAACCAACTTATGCTTGTTTAAGGGGAAAGGTGAGTTGGGGTGCTGCATAAAACCAGAGATTGAAATGAGCACAGATAAAGTTCCTTAAGCCAAATATGGAATAGACAAGAGCTACTCCTTGCTCAACGAAATGGACTCAACACCGCATATTAAACGCCTAAGAATGTACCTGACTCTTAAGTATCTTAAAACCTATGGATTGCTATGTCTCCGAAAGAGAATCAAGCATGTGTACAGGGACATAAACGCAGCAGTGATAGGATTGGAGAGGTTCGGTGAGCAAATGAAGACCCTTTGAAGTCATATTGCATGGTACCCATTCCACGGGTTTCAACTACCCAGGTTTAAGGTATTCTTCCTTCAGCTAAAACATGCATGTGGAACCTAGAGTATGATCAACCATGTGATCGGGAGACGTGTTCAAATATGTCTCAGTTTTCGTACCCTGGTACTCGGGTGCAACATTCCAGACGCTTTACTAACACTCTCCCGACTTGGAGAGTCAGTCCCTTTAACCTCCTGTTTGGCCCAGTTTGCAATTTCTGCGGAAGATGAACAGGAATAGCGAGAACCAATGAGAGACTAGCTGGAGGTGTCTGGACGGGCAAATTTAACTCTCATTTCCCACCAGGAAGAGGAAATAACCAAAGGCTCAGCGTGCCGTGCCGGAACCAGATTAGGGCCTGAAGCCATCCTGCGGTGTTGCGGCCAACTCACAAGAAAACGAGTTGAAGAAAGGAGCTCAGGGGCACTGTAATTCACAAACCTGCAGAGTTATAAATGACAACTATCGTCCAAAAATATACTGAAGTAAGGCTGCCAAGAGGACTTGAAAGCGGGGCAGAATTGCAGGAAACCGATTTCAGGAGGTAGACTGGAATTGCATTGAAAGCATAGGAAAAGAGGCAGAACGTCCACAATGATGCACTTGGCCAAAAAGGGCGTATGCGTTTTTTCCTGAATATATTCAGGAAAAAACGCATACGCCCTTTTTGGCCAACCAAGCAAGCTTGCAAAGGAAATCTGCACTACAATGAAGTCTCACTTCCCCCCGGTCAAAAGGGCCATCTGAAAAAAGTGTAAAATCCAGAAAGGCAGGAGAGGCCATGGAGAACTGGGAGCCTTGTTATGCTGATGGGCGGGATGTAAACTGCCAACAGACACTCGGGAGAAGTGTATGGTGTTTCCTGAAACATCTAAAAAACAAAGCAACAGAGCCTAGGGCACTTCCACTTATGGTCCTATAGCTTAGGGAAATTAAAATCAAAAAGACACAGCCACCCCAAAGTTTGGGACGCCTCTGTTTACAAGAACCTCGTTTACCGTACAAGTTCAATATCACAGAAAGTGAAAAATGGATAAAGAACTTGTGGTACTTACGTACAATGCAGTATCACTCAGCAGTGAAATCTATGTCATCAGGCCCGTAGCAGCACAATGAGTGGATTCAGGTACGATGATTCTAACTGAAATAAGTCACACAGAAATAGAAACATCATAAGATATCAGTAATACACGGAATGTAAACTTGGCTACACAGGAACTGAATTACAGAACAGAACAGGGTCTCAAATTTAGAAAACCAACTTATGCTTGTTTAAGGGTAAAGGTGAGTTGGGGTGCTGCATAAAACCAGAGATTGAAATGAGCACAGATAAAGTTCCTTAAGCCAAATATGGAATAGACAAGAGCTACTCCTTGCTCAACGAAATGGACTCAACACCGCATATTAAACGCCTAAGAATGTACCTGACTCTTAAGTATCTTAAAACCTATGGATTGCTATGTCTCCGAAAGAGAATCAAGCATGTGTACAGGGACATAAACGCAGCAGTGATAGGATTGGAGAGGTTCGGTGAGCAAATGAAGACCCTTTGAAGTCATATTGCATGGTACCCATTCCACGGGTTTCAACTACCCAGGTTTAAGGTATTCTTCCTTCAGCTAAAACATGCATGTGGAACCTAGAGTATGATCAACCATGTGATCGGGAGACGTGTTCAAATATGTCTCAGTTTTCGTACCCTGGTACTCGGGTGCAACATTCCAGACGCTTTACTAACACTCTCCCGACTTGGAGAGTCAGTCCCTTTAACCTCCTGTTTGGCCCAGTTTGCAATTTCTGCGGAAGATGAACAGGAATAGCGAGAACCAATGAGAGACTAGCTGGAGGTGTCTGGACGGGCAAATTTAACTCTCATTTCCCACTAGGAAGAGGAAATAACCAAAGGCTCAGCGTGCCGTGCCGGAACCAGATTAGGGCCTGAAGCCATCCTGCGGTGTTGCGGCCAACTCACAAGAAAAGGAGTTGAAGAAAGGAGCTCAGGGGCACTGTAATTCACAAACCTGCAGAGTTATAAATGACAACTATCGTCCAAAAATATACTGAAGTAAGGCTGCCAAGAGGACTTGAAAGCGGGGCAGAATTGCAGGAAACCGATTTCAGGAGGTAGACTGGAATTGCATTGAAAGCATAGGAAAAGAGGCAGAACGTCCACAATGATGCACTTGGCCAAAAAGGGCGTATGCGTTTTTTCCTGAATATATTCAGGAAAAAACGCATACGCCCTTTTTGGCCAACCAAGCAAGCTTGCAAAGGAAATCTGCACTACAATGAAGTCTCACTTCCCCCCGGTCAAAAGGGCCATCTGAAAAAAGTGTAAAATCCAGAAAGGCAGGACAGGCCATGGAGGACTGGGAGCCTTGTTATGCTGATGGGCGGGATGTAAATTGCCAACAGACACTCGGGAGAAGTGTATGGTGTTTCCTGAAACATCTAAAAAACAAAGCAACAGAGCCTAGGGCACTTCCACTTATGGTCCTATAGCTTAGGGAAATTAAAATCAAAAAGATACAGCCACCCCAATGTTTGGGACGCCTCTGTTTACAAGAACCTCGTTTACCGTACAAGTTCAATATCACAGAAAGTGAAAAATGGATAAAGAACATGTGGTACTTACGTACAATGCAGTATCACTCAGCAGTGAAATCTATGTCATCAGGCCCGTAGCAGCACAATGAGTGGATTCAGGTACGATGATTCTAACTGAAATAAGTCACACAGAAATAGAAACATCATAAGATATCAGTAATACACGGAATGTAAACTTGGCTACACAGGAACTGAATTACAGAACAGAACAGGGTCTCAAATTTAGAAAACCAACTTATGCTTGTTTAAGGGGAAAGGTGAGTTGGGGTGCTGCATAAAACCAGAGATTGAAATGAGCACAGATAAAGTTCCTTAAGCCAAATATGGAATAGACAAGAGCTACTCCTTGCTCAACGAAATGGACTCAACACCGCATATTAAACGCCTAAGAATGTACCTGACTCTTAAGTATCTTAAAACCTATGGATTGCTATGTCTCTGAAAGAGAATCAAGCATGTGTACAGGGACATAAACGCAGCAGTGATAGGATTGGAGAGGTTCGGTGAGCAAATGAAGACCCTTTGAAGTCATATTGCATGGTACCCATTCCACGGGTTTCAACTACCCAGGTTTAAGGTATTCTTCCTTCAGCTAAAACATGCATGTGGAACCTAGAGTATGATCAACCATGTGATCGGGAGACGTGTTCAAATATGTCTCAGTTTTCGTACCCTGGTACTCGGGTGCAACATTCCAGACGCTTTACTAACACTCTCCCGACTTGGAGAGTCAGTCCCTTTAACCTCCTGTTTGGCCCAGTTTGCAATTTCTGCGGAAGATGAACAGGAATAGCGAGAACCAATGAGAGACTAGCTGGAGGTGTCTGGACGGGCAAATTTAACTCTCATTTCCCACCAGGAAGAGGAAATAACCAAAGGCTCAGCGTGCCGTGCCGGAACCAGATTAGGGCCTGAAGCCATCCTGCGGTGTTGCGGCCAACTCACAAGAAAAGGAGTTGAAGAAAGGAGCTCATGGGCACTGTAATTCACAAACCTGCAGAGTTATAAATGACAACTATCGTCCAAAAATATACTGAAGTAAGGCTGCCAAGAGGACTTGAAAGCGGGGCAGAATTGCAGGAAACCGATTTCAGGAGGTAGACTGGAATTGCATTGAAAGCATAGGAAAAGAGGCAGAACGTCCACAATGATGCACTTGGCCAAAAAGGGCGTATGCGTTTTTTCCTGAATATATTCAGGAAAAAACGCATACGCCCTTTTTGGCCAACCAAGCAAGCTTGCAAAGGAAATCTGCACTACAATGAAGTCTCACTTCCCCCCGGTCAAAAGGGCCATCTGAAAAAAGTGTAAAATCCAGAAAGGCAGGAGAGGCAATGGAGAACTGGGAGCCTTGTTATGCTGATGGGCGGGATGTAAACTGCCAACAGACACTCGGGAGAAGTGTATGGTGTTTCCTGAAACATCTAAAAAACAAAGCAACAGAGCCTAGGGCACTTCCACTTATGGTCCTATAGCTTAGGGAAATTAAAATCAAAAAGACACAGCCACCCCAAAGTTTGGGACGCCTCTGTTTACAAGAACCTCGTTTACCGTAGAAGTTCAATATCACAGAAAGTGAAAAATGGATAAAGAACTTGTGGTACTTACGTACAATGCAGTATCACTCAGCAGTGAAATCTATGTCATCAGGCCCGTAGCAGCACAATGAGTGGATTCAGGTACGATGATTCTAACTGAAATAAGTCACACAGAAAAAGAAACATCATAAGATATCAGTAATACACGGAATGTAAACTTGGCTACACAGGAACTGAATTACAGAACAGAACAGGGTCTCAAATTTAGAAAACCAACTTATGCTTGTTTAAGGGTAAAGGTGAGTTGGGGTGCTGCATAAAACCAGAGATTGAAATGAGCACAGATAAAGTTCCTTAAGCCAAATATGGAATAGACAAGAGCTACTCCTTGCTCAACGAAATGGACTCAACACCGCATATTAAACGCCTAAGAATGTACCTGACTCTTAAGTATCTTAAAACCTATGGATTGCTATGTCTCCGAAAGAGAATCAAGCATGTGTACAGGGACATAAACGCAGCAGTGATAGGATTGGAGAGGTTCGGTGAGCAAATGAAGACCCTTTGAAGTCATATTGCATGGTACCCATTCCACGGGTTTCAACTACCCAGGTTTAAGGTATTCTTCCTTCAGCTAAAACATGCATGTGGAACCTAGAGTATGATCAACCATGTGATCGGGAGACGTGTTCAAATATGTCTCAGTTTTCGTACCCTGGTACTCGGGTGCAACATTCCAGACGCTTTACTAACACTCTCCCGACTTGGAGAGTCAGTCCCTTTAACCTCCTGTTTGGCCCAGTTTGCAATTTCTGCGGAAGATGAACAGGAATAGCGAGAACCAATGAGAGACTAGCTGGAGGTGTCTGGACGGGCAAATTTAACTCTCATTTCCCACCAGGAAGGGGAAATAACCAAAGGCTCAGCGTGCCGTGCCGGAACCATATTAGGGCCTGAAGCCATCCTGCGGTGTTGCGGCCAGCTCACAAGAAAACGAGTTGAAGAAAGGAGCTCAGGGGCACTGTAATTCACAAACCTGCAGAGTTATAAATGACAACTATCGTCCAAAAATATACTGAAGTAAGGCTGCCAAGAGGACTTGAAAGCGGGGCAGAATTGCAGGAAACCGATTTCAGGAGGTAGACTGGAATTGCATTGAAAGCATAGGAAAAGAGGCAGAACGTCCACAATGATGCACTTGGTCAAAAAGGGCGTATGCGTTTTTTCCTGAATATATTCAGGAAAAAACGCATACGCCCTTTTTGGCCAACCAAGCAAGCTTGCAAAGGAAATCTGCACTACAATGAAGTCTCACTTCCCCCCGGTCAAAAGGGCCATCTGAAAAAAGTGTAAAATCCAGAAAGGCAGGACAGGCCATGGAGAACTGGGAGCCTTGTTATGCTGATGGGCGGGATGTAAACTGCCAACAGACACTCGGGAGAAGTGTATGGTGTTTCCTGAAACATCTAAAAAACAAAGCAACAGAGCCTAGGGCACTTCCACTTATGGTCCTATAGCTTAGGGAAATTAAAATCAAAAAGACACAGCCACCCCAAAGTTTGGGACGCCTCTGTTTACAAGAACCTCGTTTACCGTAGAAGTTCAATATCACAGAAAGTGAAAAATGGATAAAGAACTTGTGGTACTTACGTACAATGCAGTATCACTCAGCAGTGAAATCTATGTCATCAGGCCCGTAGCAGCACAATGAGTGGATTCAGGTACGATGATTCTAACTGAAATAAGTCACACAGAAAAAGAAACATCATAAGATATCAGTAATACACGGAATGTAAACTTGGCTACACAGGAACTGAATTACAGAACAGAACAGGGTCTCAAATTTAGAAAACCAACTTATGCTTGTTTAAGGGTAAAGGTGAGTTGGGGTGCTGCATAAAACCAGAGATTGAAATGAGCACAGATAAAGTTCCTTAAGCCAAATATGGAATAGACAAGAGCTACTCCTTGCTCAACGAAATGGACTCAACACCGCATATTAAACGCCTAAGAATGTACCTGACTCTTAAGTATCTTAAAACCTATGGATTGCTATGTCTCCGAAAGAGAATCAAGCATGTGTACAGGGACATAAACGCAGCAGTGATAGGATTGGAGAGGTTCGGTGAGCAAATGAAGACCCTTTGAAGTCATATTGCATGGTACCCATTCCACGGGTTTCAACTACCCAGGTTTAAGGTATTCTTCCTTCAGCTAAAACATGCATGTGGAACCTACAGTATGATCAACCATGTGATCGGGAGACGTGTTCAAATATGTCTCAGTTTTCGTACCCTGGTACTCGGGTGCAACATTCCAGACGCTTTACTAACACTCTCCCGACTTGGAGAGTCAGTCCCTTTAACCTCCTGTTTGGCCCAGTTTGCAATTTCTGCGGAAGATGAACAGGAATAGCGAGAACCAATGAGAGACTAGCTGGAGGTGTCTGGACGGGCAAATTTAACTCTCATTTCCCACCAGGAAGGGGAAATAACCAAAGGCTCAGCGTGCCGTGCCGGAACCATATTAGGGCCTGAAGCCATCCTGCGGTGTTGCGGCCAGCTCACAAGAAAACGAGTTGAAGAAAGGAGCTCAGGGGCACTGTAATTCACAAACCTGCAGAGTTATAAATGACAACTATCGTCCAAAAATATACTGAAGTAAGGCTGCCAAGAGGACTTGAAAGCGGGGCAGAATTGCAGGAAACCGATTTCAGGAGGTAGACTGGAATTGCATTGAAAGCATAGGAAAAGAGGCAGAACGTCCACAATGATGCACTTGGTCAAAAAGGGCGTATGCGTTTTTTCCTGAATATATTCAGGAAAAAACGCATACGCCCTTTTTGGCCAACCAAGCAAGCTTGCAAAGGAAATCTGCACTACAATGAAGTCTCACTTCCCCCCGGTCAAAAGGGCCATCTGAAAAAAGTGTAAAATCCAGAAAGGCAGGACAGGCCATGGAGAACTGGGAGCCTTGTTATGCTGATGGGCGGGATGTAAACTGCCAACAGACACTCGGGAGAAGTGTATGGTGTTTCCTGAAACATCTAAAAAACAAAGCAACAGAGCCTAGGGCACTTCCACTTATGGTCCTATAGCTTAGGGAAATTAAAATCAAAAAGACACAGCCACCCCAAAGTTTGGGATGCCTCTGTTTACAAGAACCTCGTTTACCGTACAAGTTCAATATCACAGAAAGTGAAAAATGGATAAAGAAATTGTGGTACTTACGTACAATGCAGTATCACTCAGCAGTGAAATCTATGTCATCAGGCCCGTAGCAGCACAATGAGTGGATTCAGGTACGATGATTGTAACTGAAATAAGTCACACAGAAAAAGAAACATCATAAGATATCAGTAATACACGGAATGTAAACTTGGCTACACAGGAACTGAATTACAGAACAGAACAGGGTCTCAAATTTAGAAAACCAACTTATGCTTGTTTAAGGGTAAAGGTGAGTTGGGGTGCTGCATAAAACCAGAGATTGAAATGAGCACAGATAAAGTTCCTTAAGCCAAATATGGAATAGACAAGAGCTACTCCTTGCTCAACGAAATGGACTCAACACCGCATATTAAACGCCTAAGAATGTACCTGACTCTTAAGTATCTTAAAACCTATGGATTGCTATGTCTCCGAAAGAGAATCAAGCATGTGTACAGGGACATAACCGCAGCAGTGATAGGATTGGAGAGGTTCGGTGAGCAAATGAAGACCCTTTGAAGTCATATTGCATGGTACCCATTCCACGGGTTTCAACTACCCAGGTTTAAGGTATTCTTCCTTCAGCTAAAACATGCATGTGGAACCTAGAGTATGATCAACCATGTGATCGGGAGACGTGTTCAAATATGTCTCAGTTTTCGTACCCTGGTACTCGGGTGCAACATTCCAGACGCTTTACTAACACTCTCCCGACTTGGAGAGTCAGTCCCTTTAACCTCCTGTTTGGCCCAGTTTGCAATTTCTGCGGAAGATGAACAGGAATAGCGAGAACCAATGAGAGACTAGCTGGAGGTGTCTGGACGGGCAAATTTAACTCTCATTTCCCACCAGGAAGAGGAAATAACCAAAGGCTCAGCGTGCCGTGCCGGAACCAGATTAGGGCCTGAAGCCATCCTGCGGTGTTGCGGCCAGCTCACAAGAAAACGAGTTGAAGAAAGGAGCTCAGGGGCACTGTAATTCACAAACCTGCAGAGTTATAAATGACAACTATCGTCCAAAAATATACTGAAGTAAGGCTGCCAAGAGGACTTGAAAGCGGGGCAGAATTGCAGGAAACCGATTTCAGGAGGTAGACTGGAATTGCATTGAAAGCATAGGAAAAGAGGCAGAACGTCCACAATGATGCACTTGGCCAAAAAGGGCGTATGCGTTTTTTCCTGAATATATTCAGGAAAAAACGCATACGCCCTTTTTGGCCAACCAAGCAAGCTTGCAAAGGAAATCTACACTACAATGAAGTCTCACTTCCCCCCGGTCAAAAGGGCCATCTGAAAAAAGTGTAAAATCCAGAAAGGCAGGACAGGCCATGGAGAACTGGGAGCCTTGTTATGCTGATGGGCGGGATGTACATTGTCAACAGACACTCGGGAGAAGTGTATGGTGTTTCCTGAAACATCTAAAAAACAAAGCAACAGAGCCTAGGGCACTTCCACTTATGGTCCTATAGCTTAGGGAAATTAAAATCAAAAAGATACAGCCACCCCAATGTTTGGGACGCCTCTGTTTACAAGAACCTCGTTTACCGTACAAGTTCAATATCACAGAAAGTGAAAAATGGATAAAGAACTTGTGGTACTTACGTACAATGCAGTATCACTCAGCAGTGAAATCTATGTCATCAGGCCCGTAGCAGCACAATGAGTGGATTCAGGTACGATGATTCTAACTGAAATAAGTCACACAGAAAAAGAAACATCATAAGATATCAGTAATACACGGAATGTAAACTTGGCTACACAGGAACTGAATTACAGAACAGAACAGGGTCTCAAATTTAGAAAACCAACTTATGCTTGTTTAAGGGTAAAGGTGAGTTGGGGTGCTGCATAAAACCAGAGATTGAAATGAGCACAGATAAAGTTCCTTAAGCCAAATATGGAATAGACAAGAGCTACTCCTTGCTCAACGAAATGGACTCAACACCGCATATTAAACGCCTAAGAATGTACCTGACTCTTAAGTATCTTAAAACCTATGGATTGCTATGTCTCCGAAAGAGAATCAAGCACGTGTACAGGGACATAAACGCAGCAGTGATAGGATTGGAGAGGTTCGGTGAGCAAATGAAGACCCTTTGAAGTCATATTGCATGGTACCCATTCCACGGGTTTCAACTACCCAGGTTTAAGGTATTCTTCCTTCAGCTAAAACATGCATGTGGAACCTAGAGTATGATCAACCATGTGATCGGGAGACGTGTTCAAATATGTCTCAGTTTTCGTACCCTGGTACTCGGGTGCAACATTCCAGACGCTTTACTAACACTCTCCCGACTTGGAGAGTCAGTCCCTTTAACCTCCTGTTTGGCCCAGTTTGCAATTTCTGCGGAAGATGAACAGGAATAGCGAGAACCAATGAGAGACTAGCTGGAGGTGTCTGGACGGGCAAATTTAACTCTCATTTCCCACCAGGAAGAGGAAATAACCAAAGGCTCAGCGTGCCGTGCCGGAACCAGATTAGGGCCTGAAGCCATCCTGCGGTGTTGCGGCCAGCTCACAAGAAAACGAGTTGAAGAAAGGAGCTCAGGGGCACTGTAATTCACAAACCTGCAGAGTTATAAATGACAACTATCGTCCAAAAATATACTGAAGTAAGGCTGCCAAGAGGACTTGAAAGCGGGGCAGAATTGCAGGAAACCGATTTCAGGAGGTAGACTGGAATTGCATTGAAAGCATAGGAAAAGAGGCAGAACGTCCACAATGATGCACTTGGCCAAAAAGGGCGTATGCGTTTTTTCCTGAATATATTCAGGAAAAAACGCATACGCCCTTTTTGGCCAACCAAGCAAGCTTGCAAAGGAAATCTGCACTACAATGAAGTCTCACTTCCCCCCGGTCAAAAGGGCCATCTGAAAAAAGTGTAAAATCCAGAAAGGCAGGACAGGCCATGGAGAACTGGGAGCCTTGTTATGCTGATGGGCGGGATGTAAATTGCCAACAGACACTCGGGAGAAGTGTATGGTGTTTCCTGAAACATCTAAAAAACAAAGCAACAGAGCCTAGGGCACTTCCACTTATGGTCCTATAGCTTAGGGAAATTAAAATCAAAAAGATACAGCCACCCCAATATTTGGGACGCCTCTGTTTACAAGAACCTCGTTTACCGTACAAGTTCAATATCACAGAAAGTGAAAAATGGATAAAGAACTTGTGGTACTTACGTACAATGCAGTATCACTCAGCAGTGAAATCTATGTCATCAGGCCCGTAGCAGCACAATGAGTGGATTCAGGTACGATGATTCTAACTGAAATAAGTCACACAGAAAAAGAAACATCATAAGATATCAGTAATACACGGAATGTAAACTTGGCTACACAGGAACTGAATTACAGAACAGAACAGGGTCTCAAATTTAGAAAACCAACTTATGCTTGTTTAAGGGGAAAGGTGAGTTGGGGTGCTGCATAAAACCAGAGATTGAAATGAGCACAGATAAAGTTCCTTAAGCCAAATATGGAATAGACAAGAGCTACTCCTTGCTCAACGAAATGGACTCAACACCGCATATTAAACGCCTAAGAATGTACCTGACTCTTAAGTATCTTAAAACCTATGGATTGCTATGTCTCCGAAAGAGAATCAAGCATGTGTACAGGGACATAAACAAAGCAGTGATAGGATTGGAGAGGTTCGGTGAGCAAATGAAGACCCTTTGAAGTCATATTGCATGGTACCCATTCCACGGGTTTCAACTACCCAGGTTTAAGGTATTCTTCCTTCAGCTAAAACATGCATGTGGAACCTAGAGTATGATCAACCATGTGATCGGGAGACGTGTTCAAATATGTCTCAGTTTTCGTACCCTGGTACTCGGGTGCAACATTCCAGACGCTTTACTAACACTCTCCCGACTTGGAGAGTCAGTCCCTTTAACCTCCTGTTTGGCCCAGTTTGCAATTTCTGCGGAAGATGAACAGGAATAGCGAGAACCAATGAGAGACTAGCTGGAGGTGTCTGGACGGGCAAATTTAACTCTCATTTCCCACCAGGAAGAGGAAATAACCAAAGGCTCAGCGTGCCGTGCCGGAACCAGATTAGGGCCTGAAGCC
The DNA here is from genome assembly GCF_963455315.2 of Globicephala melas. Lineage (NCBI taxonomy): Eukaryota > Metazoa > Chordata > Mammalia > Artiodactyla > Delphinidae > Globicephala > Globicephala melas. The sequence goes on along the minus strand of NW_027207631.1, from coordinate 137,595 downwards.
ATCCTGCGGTGTTGCGGCCAGCTCACAAGAAAACGAGTTGAAGAAAGGAGCTCAGGGGCACTGTAATTCACAAACCTGCAGAGTTATAAATGACAACTATCGTCCAAAAATATACTGAAGTAAGGCTGCCAAGAGGACTTGAAAGCGGGGCAGAATTGCAGGAAACCGATTTCAGGAGGTAGACTGGAATTGCATTGAAAGCATAGGAAAAGAGGCAGAACGTCCACAATGATGCACTTGGCCAAAAAGGGCGTATGCGTTTTTTCCTGAATATATTCAGGAAAAAACGCATACGCCCTTTTTGGCCAACCAAGCAAGCTTGCAAAGGAAATCTGCACTACAATGAAGTCTCACTTCCCCCCGGTCAAAAGGGCCATCTGAAAAAAGTGTAAAATCCAGAAAGGCAGGACAGGCCATGGAGAACTGGGAGCCTTGTTATGCTGATGGGCGGGATGTAAATTGCCAACAGACACTCGGGAGAAGTGTATGGTGTTTCCTGAAACATCTAAAAAACAAAGCAACAGAGCCTAGGGCACTTCCACTTATGGTCCTATAGCTTAGGGAAATTAAAATCAAAAAGATACAGCCACCCCAATGTTTGGGACGCCTCTGTTTACAAGAACCTCGTTTACCGTACAAGTTCAATATCACAGAAAGTGAAAAATGGATAAAGAACTTGTGGTACTTACGTACAATGCAGTATCACTCAGCAGTGAAATCTATGTCATCAGGCCCGTAGCAGCACAATGAGTGGATTCAGGTACGATGATTCTAACTGAAATAAGTCACACAGAAATAGAAACATCATAAGATATCAGTAATACACGGAATGTAAACTTGGCTACACAGGAACTGAATTACAGAACAGAACAGGGTCTCAAATTTAGAAAACCAACTTATGCTTGTTTAAGGGGAAAGGTGAGTTGGGGTGCTGCATAAAACCAGAGATTGAAATGAGCACAGATAAAGTTCCTTAAGCCAAATATGGAATAGACAAGAGCTACTCCTTGCTCAACGAAATGGACTCAACACCGCATATTAAACGCCTAAGAATGTACCTGACTCTTAAGTATCTTAAAACCTATGGATTGCTATGTCTCCGAAAGAGAATCAAGCATGTGTACAGGGACATAAACGCAGCAGTGATAGGATTGGAGAGGTTCGGTGAGCAAATGAAGACCCTTTGAAGTCATATTGCATGGTACCCATTCCACGGGTTTCAACTACCCAGGTTTAAGGTATTCTTCCTTCAGCTAAAACATGCATGTGGAACCTAGAGTATGATCAACCATGTGATCGGGAGACGTGTTCAAATATGTCTCAGTTTTCGTACCCTGGTACTCGGGTGCAACATTCCAGACGCTTTACTAACACTCTCCCGACTTGGAGAGTCAGTCCCTTTAACCTCCTGTTTGGCCCAGTTTGCAATTTCTGCGGAAGATGAACAGGAATAGCGAGAACCAATGAGAGACTAGCTGGAGGTGTCTGGACGGGCAAATTTAACTCTCATTTCCCACCAGGAAGAGGAAATAACCAAAGGCTCAGCGTGCCGTGCCGGAACCAGATTAGGGCCTGAAGCCATCCTGCGGTGTTGCGGCCAACTCACAAGAAAACGAGTTGAAGAAAGGAGCTCATGGGCACTGTAATTCACAAACCTGCAGAGTTATAAATGACAACTATCGTCCAAAAATATACTGAAGTAAGGCTGCCAAGAGGACTTGAAAGCGGGGCAGAATTGCAGGAAACCGATTTCAGGAGGTAGACTGGAATTGCATTGAAAGCATAGGAAAAGAGGCAGAACGTCCACAATGATGCACTTGGCCAAAAAGGGCGTATGCGTTTTTTCCTGAATATATTCAGGAAAAAACGCATACGCCCTTTTTGGCCAACCAAGCAAGCTTGCAAAGGAAATCTGCACTACAATGAAGTCTCACTTCCCCCCGGTCAAAAGGGCCATCTGAAAAAAGTGTAAAATCCAGAAAGGCAGGACAGGCCATGGAGAACTGGGAGCCTTGTTATGCTGATGGGCGGGATGTAAACTGCCAACAGACACTCGGGAGAAGTGTATGGTGTTTCCTGAAACATCTAAAAAACAAAGCAACAGAGCCTAGGGCACTTCCACTTATGGTCCTATAGCTTAGGGAAATTAAAATCAAAAAGACACAGCCACCCCAAAGTTTGGGACGCCTCTGTTTACAAGAACCTCGTTTACCGTACAAGTTCAATATCACAGAAAGTGAAAAATGGATAAAGAACTTGTGGTACTTACGTACAATGCAGTATCACTCAGCAGTGAAATCTATGTCATCAGGCCCGTAGCAGCACAATGAGTGGATTCAGGTACGATGATTCTAACTGAAATAAGTCACACAGAAATAGAAACATCATAAGATATCAGTAATACACGGAATGTAAACTTGGCTACACAGGAACTGAATTACAGAACAGAACAGGGTCTCAAATTTAGAAAACCAACTTATGCTTGTTTAAGGGTAAAGGTGAGTTGGGGTGCTGCATAAAACCAGAGATTGAAATGAGCACAGATAAAGTTCCTTAAGCCAAATATGGAATAGACAAGAGCTACTCCTTGCTCAACGAAATGGACTCAACACCGCATATTAAACGCCTAAGAATGTACCTGACTCTTAAGTATCTTAAAACCTATGGATTGCTATGTCTCCGAAAGAGAATCAAGCATGTGTACAGGGACATAAACGCAGCAGTGATAGGATTGGAGAGGTTCGGTGAGCAAATGAAGACCCTTTGAAGTCATATTGCATGGTACCCATTCCACGGGTTTCAACTACCCAGGTTTAAGGTATTCTTCCTTCAGCTAAAACATGCATGTGGAACCTAGAGTATGATCAACCATGTGATCGGGAGACGTGTTCAAATATGTCTCAGTTTTCGTACCCTGGTACTCGGGTGCAACATTCCAGACGCTTTACTAACACTCTCCCGACTTGGAGAGTCAGTCCCTTTAACCTCCTGTTTGGCCCAGTTTGCAATTTCTGCGGAAGATGAACAGGAATAGCGAGAACCAATGAGAGACTAGCTGGAGGTGTCTGGACGGGCAAATTTAACTCTCATTTCCCACCAGGAAGAGGAAATAACCAAAGGCTCAGCGTGCCGTGCCGGAACCAGATTAGGGCCTGAAGCCATCCTGCGGTGTTGCGGCCAACTCACAAGAAAAGGAGTTGAAGAAAGGAGCTCAGGGGCACTGTAATTCACAAACCTGCAGAGTTATAAATGACAACTATCGTCCAAAAATATACTGAAGTAAGGCTGCCAAGAGGACTTGAAAGCGGGGCAGAATTGCAGGAAACCGATTTCAGGAGGTAGACTGGAATTGCATTGAAAGCATAGGAAAAGAGGCAGAACGTCCACAATGATGCACTTGGCCAAAAAGGGCGTATGCGTTTTTTCCTGAATATATTCAGGAAAAAACGCATACGCCCTTTTTGGCCAACCAAGCAAGCTTGCAAAGGAAATCTGCACTACAATGAAGTCTCACTTCCCCCCGGTCAAAAGGGCCATCTGAAAAAAGTGTAAAATCCAGAAAGGCAGGACAGGCCATGGAGGACTGGGAGCCTTGTTATGCTGATGGGCGGGATGTAAATTGCCAACAGACACTCGGGAGAAGTGTATGGTGTTTCCTGAAACATCTAAAAAACAAAGCAACAGAGCCTAGGGCACTTCCACTTATGGTCCTATAGCTTAGGGAAATTAAAATCAAAAAGATACAGCCACCCCAATGTTTGGGACGCCTCTGTTTACAAGAACCTCGTTTACCGTACAAGTTCAATATCACAGAAAGTGAAAAATGGATAAAGAACATGTGGTACTTACGTACAATGCAGTATCACTCAGCAGTGAAATCTATGTCATCAGGCCCGTAGCAGCACAATGAGTGGATTCAGGTACGATGATTCTAACTGAAATAAGTCACACAGAAATAGAAACATCATAAGATATCAGTAATACACGGAATGTAAACTTGGCTACACAGGAACTGAATTACAGAACAGAACAGGGTCTCAAATTTAGAAAACCAACTTATGCTTGTTTAAGGGTAAAGGTGAGTTGGGGTGCTGCATAAAACCAGAGATTGAAATGAGCACAGATAAAGTTCCTTAAGCCAAATATGGAATAGACAAGAGCTACTCCTTGCTCAACGAAATGGACTCAACACCGCATATTAAACGCCTAAGAATGTACCTGACTCTTAAGTATCTTAAAACCTATGGATTGCTATGTCTCTGAAAGAGAATCAAGCATGTGTACAGGGACATAAACGCAGCAGTGATAGGATTGGAGAGGTTCGGTGAGCAAATGAAGACCCTTTGAAGTCATATTGCATGGTACCCATTCCACGGGTTTCAACTACCCAGGTTTAAGGTATTCTTCCTTCAGCTAAAACATGCATGTGGAACCTAGAGTATGATCAACCATGTGATCGGGAGACGTGTTCAAATATGTCTCAGTTTTCGTACCCTGGTACTCGGGTGCAACATTCCAGACGCTTTACTAACACTCTCCCAACTTGGAGAGTCAGTCCCTTTAACCTCCTGTTTGGCCCAGTTTGCAATTTCTGCGGAAGATGAACAGGAATAGCGAGAACCAATGAGAGACTAGCTGGAGGTGTCTGGACGGGCAAATTTAACTCTCATTTCCCACCAGGAAGAGGAAATAACCAAAGGCTCAGCGTGCCGTGCCGGAACCAGATTAGGGCCTGAAGCCATCCTGCGGTGTTGCGGCCAACTCACAAGAAAAGGAGTTGAAGAAAGGAGCTCATGGGCACTGTAATTCACAAACCTGCAGAGTTATAAATGACAACTATCGTCCAAAAATATACTGAAGTAAGGCTGCCAAGAGGACTTGAAAGCGGGGCAGAATTGCAGGAAACCGATTTCAGGAGGTAGACTGGAATTGCATTGAAAGCATAGGAAAAGAGGCAGAACGTCCACAATGATGCACTTGGCCAAAAAGGGCGTATGCGTTTTTTCCTGAATATATTCAGGAAAAAACGCATACGCCCTTTTTGGCCAACCAAGCAAGCTTGCAAAGGAAATCTGCACTACAATGAAGTCTCACTTCCCCCCGGTCAAAAGGGCCATCTGAAAAAAGTGTAAAATCCAGAAAGGCAGGACAGGCCATGGAGAACTGGGAGCCTTGTTATGCTGATGGGCGGGATGTAAACTGCCAACAGACACTCGGGAGAAGTGTATGGTGTTTCCTGAAACATCTAAAAAACAAAGCAACAGAGCCTAGGGCACTTCCACTTATGGTCCTATAGCTTAGGGAAATTAAAATCAAAAAGACACAGCCACCCCAAAGTTTGGGACGCCTCTGTTTACAAGAACCTCGTTTACCGTAGAAGTTCAATATCACAGAAAGTGAAAAATGGATAAAGAACTTGTGGTACTTACGTACAATGCAGTATCACTCAGCAGTGAAATCTATGTCATCAGGCCCGTAGCAGCACAATGAGTGGATTCAGGTACGATGATTCTAACTGAAATAAGTCACACAGAAAAAGAAACATCATAAGATATCAGTAATACACGGAATGTAAACTTGGCTACACAGGAACTGAATTACAGAACAGAACAGGGTCTCAAATTTAGAAAACCAACTTATGCTTGTTTAAGGGTAAAGGTGAGTTGGGGTGCTGCATAAAACCAGAGATTGAAATGAGCACAGATAAAGTTCCTTAAGCCAAATATGGAATAGACAAGAGCTACTCCTTGCTCAACGAAATGGACTCAACACCGCATATTAAACGCCTAAGAATGTACCTGACTCTTAAGTATCTTAAAACCTATGGATTGCTATGTCTCCGAAAGAGAATCAAGCATGTGTACAGGGACATAAACGCAGCAGTGATAGGATTGGAGAGGTTCGGTGAGCAAATGAAGACCCTTTGAAGTCATATTGCATGGTACCCATTCCACGGGTTTCAACTACCCAGGTTTAAGGTATTCTTCCTTCAGCTAAAACATGCATGTGGAACCTAGAGTATGATCAACCATGTGATCGGGAGACGTGTTCAAATATGTCTCAGTTTTCGTACCCTGGTACTCGGGTGCAACATTCCAGACGCTTTACTAACACTCTCCCGACTTGGAGAGTCAGTCCCTTTAACCTCCTGTTTGGCCCAGTTTGCAATTTCTGCGGAAGATGAACAGGAATAGCGAGAACCAATGAGAGACTAGCTGGAGGTGTCTGGACGGGCAAATTTAACTCTCATTTCCCACCAGGAAGGGGAAATAACCAAAGGCTCAGCGTGCCGTGCCGGAACCATATTAGGGCCTGAAGCCATCCTGCGGTGTTGCGGCCAGCTCACAAGAAAACGAGTTGAAGAAAGGAGCTCAGGGGCACTGTAATTCACAAACCTGCAGAGTTATAAATGACAACTATCGTCCAAAAATATACTGAAGTAAGGCTGCCAAGAGGACTTGAAAGCGGGGCAGAATTGCAGGAAACCGATTTCAGGAGGTAGACTGGAATTGCATTGAAAGCATAGGAAAAGAGGCAGAACGTCCACAATGATGCACTTGGTCAAAAAGGGCGTATGCGTTTTTTCCTGAATATATTCAGGAAAAAACGCATACGCCCTTTTTGGCCAACCAAGCAAGCTTGCAAAGGAAATCTGCACTACAATGAAGTCTCACTTCCCCCCGGTCAAAAGGGCCATCTGAAAAAAGTGTAAAATCCAGAAAGGCAGGACAGGCCATGGAGAACTGGGAGCCTTGTTATGCTGATGGGCGGGATGTAAACTGCCAACAGACACTCGGGAGAAGTGTATGGTGTTTCCTGAAACATCTAAAAAACAAAGCAACAGAGCCTAGGGCACTTCCACTTATGGTCCTATAGCTTAGGGAAATTAAAATCAAAAAGACACAGCCACCCCAAAGTTTGGGATGCCTCTGTTTACAAGAACCTCGTTTACCGTACAAGTTCAATATCACAGAAAGTGAAAAATGGATAAAGAAATTGTGGTACTTACGTACAATGCAGTATCACTCAGCAGTGAAATCTATGTCATCAGGCCCGTAGCAGCACAATGAGTGGATTCAGGTACGATGATTGTAACTGAAATAAGTCACACAGAAAAAGAAACATCATAAGATATCAGTAATACACGGAATGTAAACTTGGCTACACAGGAACTGAATTACAGAACAGAACAGGGTCTCAAATTTAGAAAACCAACTTATGCTTGTTTAAGGGTAAAGGTGAGTTGGGGTGCTGCATAAAACCAGAGATTGAAATGAGCACAGATAAAGTTCCTTAAGCCAAATATGGAATAGACAAGAGCTACTCCTTGCTCAACGAAATGGACTCAACACCGCATATTAAACGCCTAAGAATGTACCTGACTCTTAAGTATCTTAAAACCTATGGATTGCTATGTCTCCGAAAGAGAATCAAGCATGTGTACAGGGACATAACCGCAGCAGTGATAGGATTGGAGAGGTTCGGTGAGCAAATGAAGACCCTTTGAAGTCATATTGCATGGTACCCATTCCACGGGTTTCAACTACCCAGGTTTAAGGTATTCTTCCTTCAGCTAAAACATGCATGTGGAACCTAGAGTATGATCAACCATGTGATCGGGAGACGTGTTCAAATATGTCTCAGTTTTCGTACCCTGGTACTCGGGTGCAACATTCCAGACGCTTTACTAACACTCTCCCGACTTGGAGAGTCAGTCCCTTTAACCTCCTGTTTGGCCCAGTTTGCAATTTCTGCGGAAGATGAACAGGAATAGCGAGAACCAATGAGAGACTAGCTGGAGGTGTCTGGACGGGCAAATTTAACTCTCATTTCCCACCAGGAAGAGGAAATAACCAAAGGCTCAGCGTGCCGTGCCGGAACCAGATTAGGGCCTGAAGCCATCCTGCGGTGTTGCGGCCAGCTCACAAGAAAACGAGTTGAAGAAAGGAGCTCAGGGGCACTGTAATTCACAAACCTGCAGAGTTATAAATGACAACTATCGTCCAAAAATATACTGAAGTAAGGCTGCCAAGAGGACTTGAAAGCGGGGCAGAATTGCAGGAAACCGATTTCAGGAGGTAGACTGGAATTGCATTGAAAGCATAGGAAAAGAGGCAGAACGTCCACAATGATGCACTTGGCCAAAAAGGGCGTATGCGTTTTTTCCTGAATATATTCAGGAAAAAACGCATACGCCCTTTTTGGCCAACCAAGCAAGCTTGCAAAGGAAATCTACACTACAATGAAGTCTCACTTCCCCCCGGTCAAAAGGGCCATCTGAAAAAAGTGTAAAATCCAGAAAGGCAGGACAGGCCATGGAGAACTGGTAGCCTTGTTATGCTGATGGGCGGGATGTACATTGCCAACAGACACTCGGGAGAAGTGTATGGTGTTTCCTGAAACATCTAAAAAACAAAGCAACAGAGCCTAGGGCACTTCCACTTATGGTCCTATAGCTTAGGGAAATTAAAATCAAAAAGATACAGCCACCCCAATGTTTGGGACGCCTCTGTTTACAAGAACCTCGTTTACCGTACAAGTTCAATATCACAGAAAGTGAAAAATGGATAAAGAACTTGTGGTACTTACGTACAATGCAGTATCACTCAGCAGTGAAATCTATGTCATCAGGCCCGTAGCAGCACAATGAGTGGATTCAGGTACGATGATTCTAACTGAAATAAGTCACACAGAAAAAGAAACATCATAAGATATCAGTAATACACGGAATGTAAACTTGGCTACACAGGAACTGAATTACAGAACAGAACAGGGTCTCAAATTTAGAAAACCAACTTATGCTTGTTTAAGGGTAAAGGTGAGTTGGGGTGCTGCATAAAACCAGAGATTGAAATGAGCACAGATAAAGTTCCTTAAGCCAAATATGGAATAGACAAGAGCTACTCCTTGCTCAACGAAATGGACTCAACACCGCATATTAAACGCCTAAGAATGTACCTGACTCTTAAGTATCTTAAAACCTATGGATTGCTATGTCTCCGAAAGAGAATCAAGCATGTGTACAGGGACATAAACGCAGCAGTGATAGGATTGGAGAGGTTCGGTGAGCAAATGAAGACCCTTTGAAGTCATATTGCATGGTACCCATTCCACGGGTTTCAACTACCCAGGTTTAAGGTATTCTTCCTTCAGCTAAAACATGCATGTGGAACCTAGAGTATGATCAACCATGTGATCGGGAGACGTGTTCAAATATGTCTCAGTTTTCGTACCCTGGTACTCGGGTGCAACATTCCAGACGCTTTACTAACACTCTCCCGACTTGGAGAGTCAGTCCCTTTAACCTCCTGTTTGGCCCAGTTTGCAATTTCTGCGGAAGATGAACAGGAATAGCGAGAACCAATGAGAGACTAGCTGGAGGTGTCTGGACGGGCAAATTTAACTCTCATTTCCCACCAGGAAGAGGAAATAACCAAAGGCTCAGCGTGCCGTGCCGGAACCAGATTAGGGCCTGAAGCCATCCTGCGGTGTTGCGGCCAACTCACAAGAAAACGAGTTGAAGAAAGGAGCTCAGGGGCACTGTAATTCACAAACCTGCAGAGTTATAAATGACAACTATCGTCCAAAAATATACTGAAGTAAGGCTGCCAAGAGGACTTGAAAGCGGGGCAGAATTGCAGGAAACCGATTTCAGGAGGTAGACTGGAATTGCATTGAAAGCATAGGAAAAGAGGCAGAACGTCCACAATGATGCACTTGGCCAAAAAGGGCGTATGCGTTTTTTCCTGAATATATTCAGGAAAAAACGCATACGCCCTTTTTGGCCAACCAAGCAAGCTTGCAAAGGAAATCTGCACTACAATGAAGTCTCACTTCCCCCCGGTCAAAAGGGCCATCTGAAAAAAGTGTAAAATCCAGAAAGGCAGGACAGGCCATGGAGGACTGGGAGCCTTGTTATGCTGATGGGCGGGATGTAAATTGCCAACAGACACTCGGGAGAAGTGTATGGTGTTTCCTGAAACATCTAAAAAACAAAGCAACAGAGCCTAGGGCACTTCCACTTATGGTCCTATAGCTTAGGGAAATTAAAATCAAAAAGATACAGCCACCCCAATGTTTGGGACGCCTCTGTTTACAAGAACCTCGTTTACCGTACAAGTTCAATATCACAGAAAGTGAAAAATGGATAAAGAACATGTGGTACTTACGTACAATGCAGTATCACTCAGCAGTGAAATCTATGTCATCAGGCCCGTAGCAGCACAATGAGTGGATTCAGGTACGATGATTCTAACTGAAATAAGTCACACAGAAATAGAAACATCATAAGATATCAGTAATACACGGAATGTAAACTTGGCTACACAGGAACTGAATTACAGAACAGAACAGGGTCTCAAATTTAGAAAACCAACTTATGCTTGTTTAAGGGTAAAGGTGAGTTGGGGTGCTGCATAAAACCAGAGATTGAAATGAGCACAGATAAAGTTCCTTAAGCCAAATATGGAATAGACAAGAGCTACTCCTTGCTCAACGAAATGGACTCAACACCGCATATTAAACGCCTAAGAATGTACCTGACTCTTAAGTATCTTAAAACCTATGGATTGCTATGTCTCTGAAAGAGAATCAAGCATGTGTACAGGGACATAAACGCAGCAGTGATAGGATTGGAGAGGTTCGGTGAGCAAATGAAGACCCTTTGAAGTCATATTGCATGGTACCCATTCCACGGGTTTCAACTACCCAGGTTTAAGGTATTCTTCCTTCAGCTAAAACATGCATGTGGAACCTAGAGTATGATCAACCATGTGATCGGGAGACGTGTTCAAATATGTCTCAGTTTTCGTACCCTGGTACTCGGGTGCAACATTCCAGACGCTTTACTAACACTCTCCCAACTTGGAGAGTCAGTCCCTTTAACCTCCTGTTTGGCCCAGTTTGCAATTTCTGCGGAAGATGAACAGGAATAGCGAGAACCAATGAGAGACTAGCTGGAGGTGTCTGGACGGGCAAATTTAACTCTCATTTCCCACCAGGAAGAGGAAATAACCAAAGGCTCAGCGTGCCGTGCCGGAACCAGATTAGGGCCTGAAGCCATCCTGCGGTGTTGCGGCCAACTCACAAGAAAAGGAGTTGAAGAAAGGAGCTCATGGGCACTGTAATTCACAAACCTGCAGAGTTATAAATGACAACTATCGTCCAAAAATATACTGAAGTAAGGCTGCCAAGAGGACTTGAAAGCGGGGCAGAATTGCAGGAAACCGATTTCAGGAGGTAGACTGGAATTGCATTGAAAGCATAGGAAAAGAGGCAGAACGTCCACAATGATGCACTTGGCCAAAAAGGGCGTATGCGTTTTTTCCTGAATATATTCAGGAAAAAACGCATACGCCCTTTTTGGCCAACCAAGCAAGCTTGCAAAGGAAATCTGCACTACAATGAAGTCTCACTTCCCCCCGGTCAAAAGGGCCATCTGAAAAAAGTGTAAAATCCAGAAAGGCAGGACAGGCCATGGAGAACTGGGAGCCTTGTTATGCTGATGGGCGGGATGTAAACTGCCAACAGACACTCGGGAGAAGTGTATGGTGTTTCCTGAAACATCTAAAAAACAAAGCAACAGAGCCTAGGGCACTTCCACTTATGGTCCTATAGCTTAGGGAAATTAAAATCAAAAAGACACAGCCACCCCAAAGTTTGGGACGCCTCTGTTTACAAGAACCTCGTTTACCGTAGAAGTTCAATATCACAGAAAGTGAAAAATGGATAAAGAACTTGTGGTACTTACGTACAATGCAGTATCACTCAGCAGTGAAATCTATGTCATCAGGCCCGTAGCAGCACAATGAGTGGATTCAGGTACGATGATTCTAACTGAAATAAGTCACACAGAAAAAGAAACATCATAAGATATCAGTAATACACGGAATGTAAACTTGGCTACACAGGAACTGAATTACAGAACAGAACAGGGTCTCAAATTTAGAAAACCAACTTATGCTTGTTTAAGGGTAAAGGTGAGTTGGGGTGCTGCATAAAACCAGAGATTGAAATGAGCACAGATAAAGTTCCTTAAGCCAAATATGGAATAGACAAGAGCTACTCCTTGCTCAACGAAATGGACTCAACACCGCATATTAAACGCCTAAGAATGTACCTGACTCTTAAGTATCTTAAAACCTATGGATTGCTATGTCTCCGAAAGAGAATCAAGCATGTGTACAGGGACATAAACGCAGCAGTGATAGGATTGGAGAGGTTCGGTGAGCAAATGAAGACCCTTTGAAGTCATATTGCATGGTACCCATTCCACGGGTTTCAACTACCCAGGTTTAAGGTATTCTTCCTTCAGCTAAAACATGCATGTGGAACCTAGAGTATGATCAACCATGTGATCGGGAGACGTGTTCAAATATGTCTCAGTTTTCGTACCCTGGTACTCGGGTGCAACATTCCAGACGCTTTACTAACACTCTCCCGACTTGGAGAGTCAGTCCCTTTAACCTCCTGTTTGGCCCAGTTTGCAATTTCTGCGGAAGATGAACAGGAATAGCGAGAACCAATGAGAGACTAGCTGGAGGTGTCTGGACGGGCAAATTTAACTCTCATTTCCCACCAGGAAGGGGAAATAACCAAAGGCTCAGCGTGCCGTGCCGGAACCATATTAGGGCCTGAAGCCATCCTGCGGTGTTGCGGCCAGCTCACAAGAAAACGAGTTGAAGAAAGGAGCTCAGGGGCACTGTAATTCACAAACCTGCAGAGTTATAAATGACAACTATCGTCCAAAAATATACTGAAGTAAGGCTGCCAAGAGGACTTGAAAGCGGGGCAGAATTGCAGGAAACCGATTTCAGGAGGTAGACTGGAATTGCATTGAAAGCATAGGAAAAGAGGCAGAACGTCCACAATGATGCACTTGGTCAAAAAGGGCGTATGCGTTTTTTCCTGAATATATTCAGGAAAAAACGCATACGCCCTTTTTGGCCAACCAAGCAAGCTTGCAAAGGAAATCTGCACTACAATGAAGTCTCACTTCCCCCCGGTCAAAAGGGCCATCTGAAAAAAGTGTAAAATCCAGAAAGGCAGGACAGGCCATGGAGAACTGGGAGCCTTGTTATGCTGATGGGCGGGATGTAAACTGCCAACAGACACTCGGGAGAAGTGTATGGTGTTTCCTGAAACATCTAAAAAACAAAGCAACAGAGCCTAGGGCACTTCCACTTATGGTCCTATAGCTTAGGGAAATTAAAATCAAAAAGACACAGCCACCCCAAAGTTTGGGATGCCTCTGTTTACAAGAACCTCGTTTACCGTACAAGTTCAATATCACAGAAAGTGAAAAATGGATAAAGAAATTGTGGTACTTACGTACAATGCAGTATCACTCAGCAGTGAAATCTATGTCATCAGGCCCGTAGCAGCACAATGAGTGGATTCAGGTACGATGATTGTAACTGAAATAAGTCACACAGAAAAAGAAACATCATAAGATATCAGTAATACACGGAATGTAAACTTGGCTACACAGGAACTGAATTACAGAACAGAACAGGGTCTCAAATTTAGAAAACCAACTTATGCTTGTTTAAGGGTAAAGGTGAGTTGGGGTGCTGCATAAAACCAGAGATTGAAATGAGCACAGATAAAGTTCCTTAAGCCAAATATGGAATAGACAAGAGCTACTCCTTGCTCAACGAAATGGACTCAACACCGCATATTAAACGCCTAAGAATGTACCTGACTCTTAAGTATCTTAAAACCTATGGATTGCTATGTCTCCGAAAGAGAATCAAGCATGTGTACAGGGACATAACCGCAGCAGTGATAGGATTGGAGAGGTTCGGTGAGCAAATGAAGACCCTTTGAAGTCATATTGCATGGTACCCATTCCACGGGTTTCAACTACCCAGGTTTAAGGTATTCTTCCTTCAGCTAAAACATGCATGTGGAACCTAGAGTATGATCAACCATGTGATCGGGAGACGTGTTCAAATATGTCTCAGTTTTCGTACCCTGGTACTCGGGTGCAACATTCCAGACGCTTTACTAACACTCTCCCGACTTGGAGAGTCAGTCCCTTTAACCTCCTGTTTGGCCCAGTTTGCAATTTCTGCGGAAGATGAACAGGAATAGCGAGAACCAATGAGAGACTAGCTGGAGGTGTCTGGACGGGCAAATTTAACTCTCATTTCCCACCAGGAAGAGGAAATAACCAAAGGCTCAGCGTGCCGTGCCGGAACCAGATTAGGGCCTGAAGCCATCCTGCGGTGTTGCGGCCAGCTCACAAGAAAACGAGTTGAAGAAAGGAGCTCAGGGGCACTGTAATTCACAAACCTGCAGAGTTATAAATGACAACTATCGTCCAAAAATATACTGAAGTAAGGCTGCCAAGAGGACTTGAAAGCGGGGCAGAATTGCAGGAAACCGATTTCAGGAGGTAGACTGGAATTGCATTGAAAGCATAGGAAAAGAGGCAGAACGTCCACAATGATGCACTTGGCCAAAAAGGGCGTATGCGTTTTTTCCTGAATATATTCAGGAAAAAACGCATACGCCCTTTTTGGCCAACCAAGCAAGCTTGCAAAGGAAATCTACACTACAATGAAGTCTCACTTCCCCCCGGTCAAAAGGGCCATCTGAAAAAAGTGTAAAATCCAGAAAGGCAGGACAGGCCATGGAGAACTGGTAGCCTTGTTATGCTGATGGGCGGGATGTACATTGCCAACAGACACTCGGGAGAAGTGTATGGTGTTTCCTGAAACATCTAAAAAACAAAGCAACAGAGCCTAGGGCACTTCCACTTATGGTCCTATAGCTTAGGGAAATTAAAATCAAAAAGATACAGCCACCCCAATGTTTGGGACGCCTCTGTTTACAAGAACCTCGTTTACCGTACAAGTTCAATATCACAGAAAGTGAAAAATGGATAAAGAACTTGTGGTACTTACGTACAATGCAGTATCACTCAGCAGTGAAATCTATGTCATCAGGCCCGTAGCAGCACAATGAGTGGATTCAGGTACGATGATTCTAACTGAAATAAGTCACACAGAAAAAGAAACATCATAAGATATCAGTAATACACGGAATGTAAACTTGGCTACACAGGAACTGAATTACAGAACAGAACAGGGTCTCAAATTTAGAAAACCAACTTATGCTTGTTTAAGGGTAAAGGTGAGTTGGGGTGCTGCATAAAACCAGAGATTGAAATGAGCACAGATAAAGTTCCTTAAGCCAAATATGGAATAGACAAGAGCTACTCCTTGCTCAACGAAATGGACTCAACACCGCATATTAAACGCCTAAGAATGTACCTGACTCTTAAGTATCTTAAAACCTATGGATTGCTATGTCTCCGAAAGAGAATCAAGCATGTGTACAGGGACATAAACGCAGCAGTGATAGGATTGGAGAGGTTCGGTGAGCAAATGAAGACCCTTTGAAGTCATATTGCATGGTACCCATTCCACGGGTTTCAACTACCCAGGTTTAAGGTATTCTTCCTTCAGCTAAAACATGCATGTGGAACCTAGAGTATGATCAACCATGTGATCGGGAGACGTGTTCAAATATGTCTCAGTTTTCGTACCCTGGTACTCGGGTGCAACATTCCAGACGCTTTACTAACACTCTCCCGACTTGGAGAGTCAGTCCCTTTAACCTCCTGTTTGGCCCAGTTTGCAATTTCTGCGGAAGATGAACAGGAATAGCGAGAACCAATGAGAGGCTAGCTGGAGGTGTCTGGACGGGCAAATTTAACTCTCATTTCCCACCAGGAAGAGGAAATAACCAAAGGCTCAGCGTGCCGTGCCGGAACCAGATTAGGGCCTGAAGCCATCCTGCAGTGTTGCGGCCAGCTCACAAGAAAACGAGTTGAAGAAAGGAGCTCAGGGGCACTGTAATTCACAAACCTGCAGAGTTATAAATGACAACTATCGTCCAAAAATATACTGAAGTAAGGCTGCCAAGAGGACTTGAAAGCGGGGCAGAATTGCAGGAAACCGATTTCAGGAGGTAGACTGGAATTGCATTGAAAGCATAGGAAAAGAGGCAGAACGTCCACAATGATGCACTTGGCCAAAAAGGGCGTATGCGTTTTTTCCTGAATATATTCAGGAAAAAACGCATACGCCCTTTTTGGCCAACCAAGCAAGCTTGCAAAGGAAATCTGCACTACAATGAAGTCTCACTTCCCCCCGGTCAAAAGGGCCATCTGAAAAAAGTGTAAAATCCAGAAAGGCAGGACAGGCCATGGAGAACTGGGAGCCTTGTTATGCTGATGGGCGGGATGTACATTGCCAACAGACACTCGGGAGAAGTGTATGGTGTTTCCTGAAACATCTAAAAAACAAAGCAACAGAGCCTAGGGCACTTCCACTTATGGTCCTATAGCTTAGGGAAATTAAAATCAAAAAGATACAGCCACCCCAATGTTTGGGACGCCTCTGTTTACAAGAACCTCGTTTACCGTACAAGTTCAATATCACAGAAAGTGAAAAATGGATAAAGAACTTGTGGTACTTACGTACAATGCAGTATCACTCAGCAGTGAAATCTATGTCATCAGGCCCGTAGCAGCACAATGAGTGGATTCAGGTACGATGATTCTAACTGAAATAAGTCACACAGAAAAAGAAACATCATAAGATATCAGTAATACACGGAATGTAAACTTGGCTACACAGGAACTGAATTACAGAACAGAACAGGGTCTCAAATTTAGAAAACCAACTTATGCTTGTTTAAGGGTAAAGGTGAGTTGGGGTGCTGCATAAAACCAGAGATTGAAATGAGCACAGATAAAGTTCCTTAAGCCAAATATGGAATAGACAAGAGCTACTCCTTGCTCAACGAAATGGACTCAACACCGCATATTAAACGCCTAAGAATGTACCTGACTCTTAAGTATCTTAAAACCTATGGATTGCTATGTCTCCGAAAGAGAATCAAGCATGTGTACAGGGACATAAACGCAGCAGTGATAGGATTGGAGAGGTTCGGTGAGCAAATGAAGACCCTTTGAAGTCATATTGCATGGTACCCATTCCACGGGTTTCAACTACCCAGGTTTAAGGTATTCTTCCTTCAGCTAAAACATGCATGTGGAACCTAGAGTATGATCAACCATGCGATCGGGAGACGTGTTCAAATATGTCTCAGTTTTCGTACCCTGGTACTCGGGTGCAACATTCCAGACGCTTTACTAACACTCTCCCGACTTGGAGAGTCAGTCCCTTTAACCTCCTGTTTGGCCCAGTTTGCAATTTCTGCGGAAGATGAACAGGAATAGCGAGAACCAATGAGAGACTAGCTGGAGGTGTCTGGACGGGCAAATTTAACTCTCATTTCCCACCAGGAAGAGGAAATAACCAAAGGCTCAGCGTGCCGTGCCGGAACCAGATTAGGGCCTGAAGCCATCCTGCGGTGTTGCGGCCAGCTCACAAGAAAACGAGTTGAAGAAAGGAGCTCAGGGGCACTGTAATTCACAAACCTGCAGAGTTATAAATGACAACTATCGTCCAAAAATATACTGAAGTAAGGCTGCCAAGAGGACTTGAAAGCGGGGCAGAATTGCAGGAAACCGATTTCAGGAGGTAGACTGGAATTGCATTGAAAGCATAGGAAAAGAGGCAGAACGTCCACAATGATGCACTTGGCCAAAAAGGGCGTATGCGTTTTTTCCTGAATATATTCAGGAAAAAACGCATACGCCCTTTTTGGCCAACCAAGCAAGCTTGCAAAGGAAATCTGCACTACAATGAAGTCTCACTTCCCCCCGGTCAAAAGGGTCATCTGAAAAAAGTGTAAAATCCAGAAAGGCAGGACAGGCCATGGAGAACTGGGAGCCTTGTTATGCTGATGGGCGGGATGTAAATTGCCAACAGACACTCGGGATAAGTGTATGGTGTTTCCTGAAACATCTAAAAAACAAAGCAACAGAGCCTAGGGCACTTCCACTTATGGTCCTATAGCTTAGGGAAATTAAAATCAAAAAGATACAGCCACCCCACAGTTTGGGACGCCTCTGTTTACAAGTACCTCGTTTACCGTACAAGTTCAATATCACAGAAAGTGAAAAATGGATAAAGAACTTGTGGTACTTACGTACAATGCAGTATCACTCAGCAGTGAAATCTATGTCATCAGGCCCGTAGCAGCACAATGAGTGGATTCAGGTACGATGATTCTAACTGAAATAAGTCACACAGAAAAAGAAACATCATAAGATATCAGTAATACACGGAATGTAAACTTGGCTACACAGGAACTGAATTACAGAACAGAACAGGGTCTCAAATTTAGAAAACCAACTTATGCTTGTTTAAGGGTAAAGGTGAGTTGGGGTGCTGCATAAAACCAGAGATTGAAATGAGCACAGATAAAGTTCCTTAAGCCAAATATGGAATAGACAAGAGCTACTCCTTGCTCAACGAAATGGACTCAACACCGCATATTAAACGCCTAAGAATGTACCTGACTCTTAAGTATCTTAAAACCTATGGATTGCTATGTCTCCGAAAGAGAATCAAGCATGTGTACAGGGACATAAACGCAGCAGTGATAGGATTGGAGAGGTTCGGTGAGCAAATGAAGACCCTTTGAAGTCATATTGCATGGTACCCATTCCACGGGTTTCAACTACCCAGGTTTAAGGTATTCTTCCTTCAGCTAAAACATGCATGTGGAACCTAGAGTATGATCAACCATGTGATCGGGAGACGTGTTCAAATATGTCTCAGTTTTCGTACCCTGGTACTCGGGTGCAACATTCCAGACGCTTTACTAACACTCTCCCGACTTGGAGAGTCAGTCCCTTTAACCTCCTGTTTGGCCCAGTTTGCAATTTCTGCGGAAGATGAACAGGAATAGCGAGAACCAATGAGAGACTAGCTGGAGGTGTCTGGACGGGCAAATTTAACTCTCATTTCCCACCAGGAAGAGGAAATAACCAAAGGCTCAGCGTGCCGTGCCGGAACCAGATTAGGGCCTGAAGCCATCCTGCGGTGTTGCGGCCAGCTCACAAGAAAACGAGTTGAAGAAAGGAGCTCAGGGGCACTGTAATTCACAAACCTGCAGAGTTATAAATGACAACTATCGTCCAAAAATATACTGAAGTAAGGCTGCCAAGAGGACTTGAAAGCGGGGCAGAATTGCAGGAAACCGATTTCAGGAGGTAGACTGGAATTGCATTGAAAGCATAGGAAAAGAGGCAGAACGTCCACAATGATGCACTTGGCCAAAAAGGGCGTATGCGTTTTTTCCTGAATATATTCAGGAAAAAACGCATACGCCCTTTTTGGCCAACCAAGCAAGCTTGCAAAGGAAATCTGCACTACAATGAAGTCTCACTTCCCCCCGGTCAAAAGGGCCATCTGAAAAAAGTGTAAAATCCAGAAAGGCAGGACAGGCCATGGAGAACTGGGAGCCTTGTTATGCTGATGGGCGGGCTGTAAATTGCCAACAGACACTCGGGAGAAGTGTATGGTGTTTCCTGAAACGTCTAAAAAACAAAGCAACAGAGCCTAGGGCACTTCCACTTATGGTCCTATAGCTTAGGGAAATTAAAATCAAAAAGATACAGCCACCCCAATGTTTGGGACGCCTCTGTTTACAAGAACCTCGTTTACCGTACAAGTTCAATATCACAGAAAGTGAAAAATGGATAAAGAACTTGTGGTACTTACGTACAATGCAGTATCACTCAGCAGTGAAATCTATGTCATCAGGCCCGTAGCAGCACATTGAGTGGATTCAGGTACGATGATTCTAACTGAAATAAGTCACACAGAAAAAGAAACATCATAAGATATCAGTAATACACGGAATGTACACTTGGCTGCACAGGAACTGAATTACAGAACAGAACAGGGTCTCAAATTTAGAAAACCAACTTATGCTTGTTTAAGGGTAAAGGTGAGTTGGGGTGCTGCATAAAACCAGAGATTGAAATGAGCACAGATAAAGTTCCTTAAGCCAAATATGTAATAGACAAGAGCTACTCCTTGCTCAATGAAATGGACTCAACACCGCATATTAAACGCCTCAGAATGTACCTGACTCTTAAGTATCTTAAAACCTATGGATTGCTATGTCTCCGAAAGAGAATCAAGCATGTGTACAGGGACATAAACGCAGCAGTGATAGGATTGGAGAGGTTCGGTGAGCAAATGAAGACCCTTTGAAGTCATATTGCATGGTACCCATTCCACGGGTTTCAACTACCCAGGTTTAAGGTATTCTTCCTTCAGCTAAAACATGCATGTGGAACCTAGAGTATGATCAACCATGTGATCGGGAGACGTGTTCAAATATGTCTCAGTTTTCGTACCCTGGTACTCGGGTGCAACATTCCAGACGCTTTACTAACACTCTCCCGACTTGGAGAGTCAGTCCCTTTAACCTCCTGTTTGGCCCAGTTTGCAATTTCTGCGGAAGATGAACAGGAATAGCGAGAACCAATGAGAGACTAGCTGGAGGTGTCTGGACGGGCAAATTTAACTCTCATTTCCCACCAGGAAGAGGAAATAACCAAAGGCTCAGCGTGCCGTGCCGGAACCAGATTAGGGCCTGAAGCCATCCTGCGGTGTTGCGGCCAGCTCACAAGAAAACGAGTTGAAGAAAGGGGCTCAGGGGCACTGTAATTCACAAACCTGCAGAGTTATAAATGACAACTATCGTCCAAAAATATACTGAAGTAAGGCTGCCAAGAGGACTTGAAAGCGGGGCAGAATTGCAGGAAACCGATTTCAGGAGGTAGACTGGAATTGCATTGAAAGCATAGGAAAAGAGGCAGAACGTCCACAATGATGCACTTGGCCAAAAAGGGCGTATGCGTTTTTTCCTGAATATATTCAGGAAAAAACGCATACGCCCTTTTTGGCCAACCAAGCAAGCTTGCAAAGGAAATCTGCACTACAATGAAGTCTCACTTCCCCCCGGTCAAAAGGGCCATCTGAAAAAAGTGTAAAATCCAGAAAGGCAGGACAGGCCATGGAGAACTGGGAGCCTTGTTATGCTGATGGGCGGGATGTAAATTGCCAACAGACACTCGGGAGAAGTGTATGGTGTTTCCTGAAACGTCTAAAAAACAAAGCAACAGAGCCTAGGCCACTTCCACTTATGGTCCTATAGCTTAGGGAAATTAAAATCAAAAAGATACAGCCACCCTAATGTTTGGGACGCCTCTGTTTACAAGAACCTCGTTTACCGTACAAGTTCAATATCACAGAAAGTGAAAAATGGATAAAGAACTTGTGGTACTTACGTACAATGCAGTATCACTCAGCAGTGAAATCTATGACATCAGGCCCGTAGCAGCACAATGAGTGGATTCAGGTACGATGATTCTAACTGAAATAAGTCACACAGAAAAAGAAACATCATAAGATATCAGTAATACACGGAATGTAAACTTGGCTACACAGGAACTGAATTACAGAACAGAACAGGGTCTCAAATTTAGAAAACCAACTTATGCTTGTTTAAGGGGAAAGGTGAGTTGGGGTGCTGCATAAAACCAGAGATTGAAATGAGCACAGATAAAGTTCCTTAAGCCAAATATGGAATAGACAAGAGCTACTCCTTGCTCAACGAAATGGACTCAACACCGCATATTAAACGCCTAAGAATGTACCTGACTCTTAAGTATCTTAAAACCTATGGATTGCTATGTCTCCGAAAGAGAATCAAGCATGTGTACAGGGACATAAACGCAGCAGTGATAGGATTGGAGAGGTTCGGTGAGCAAATGAAGACCCTTTGAAGTCATATTGCATGGTACCCATTCCACGGGTTTCAACTACCCAGGTTTAAGGTATTCTTCCTTCAGCTAAAACATGCATGTGGAACCTAGAGTATGATCAACCATGTGATCGGGAGACGTGTTCAAATATGTCTCAGTTTTCGTACCCTGGTACTCGGGTGCAACATTCCAGACGCTTTACTAACACTCTCCCGACTTGGAGAGTCAGTCCCTTTAACCTCCTGTTTGGCCCAGTTTGCAATTTCTGCGGAAGATGAACAGGAATAGCGAGAACCAATGAGAGACTAGCTGGAGGTGTCTGGACGGGCAAATTTAACTCTCATTTCCCACCAGGAAGAGGAAATAACCAAAGGCTCAGCGTGCCGTGCCGGAACCAGATTAGGGCCTGAAGCCATCCTGCGGTGTTGCGGCCAGCTCACAAGAAAACGAGTTGAAGAAAGGAGCTCAGGGGCACTGTAATTCACAAACCTGCAGAGTTATAAATGACAACTATCGTCCAAAAATATACTGAAGTAAGGCTGCCAAGAGGACTTGAAAGCGGGGCAGAATTGCAGGAAACCGATTTCAGGAGGTAGACTGGAATTGCATTGAAAGCATAGGAAAAGAGGCAGAACGTCCACAATGATGCACTTGGCCAAAAAGGGCGTATGCGTTTTTTCCTGAATATATTCAGGAAAAAACGCATACGCCCTTTTTGGCCAACCAAGCAAGCTTGCAAAGGAAATCTGCACTACAATGAAGTCTCACTTCCCCCCGGTCAAAAGGGCCATCTGAAAAAAGTGTAAAATCCAGAAAGGCAGGACAGGCCATGGAGAACTGGGAGCCTTGTTATGCTGATGGGCGGGATGTAAATTGCCAACAGACACTTGGGAGAAGTGTATGGTGTTTCCTGAAACATCTAAAAAACAAAGCAACAGAGCCTAGGGCACTTCCACTTATGGTCCTATAGCTTAGGGAAATTAAAATCAAAAAGATACAGCCACCCCAATGTTTGGGACGCCTCTGTTTACAAGAACCTCGTTTACCGTACAAGTTCAATATCACAGAAAGTGAAAAATGGATAAAGAACTTGTGGTACTTACGTACAATGCAGTATCACTCAGCAGTGAAATCTATGTCATCAGGCCCGTAGCAGCACAATGAGTGGATTCAGGTACGATGATTCTAACTGAAATAAGTCACACAGAAAAAGAAACATCATAAGATATCAGTAATACACGGAATGTAAACTTGGCTACACAGGAACTGAATTACAGAATAGAACAGGGTCTCAAATTTAGAAAACCAACTTATGCTTGTTTAAGGGTAAAGGTGAGTTGGGGTGCTGCATAAAACCAGAGATTGAAATGAGCACAGATAAAGTTCCTTAAGCCAAATATGGAATAGACAAGAGCTACTCCTTGCTCAACGAAATGGACTCAACACCGCATATTAAACGCCTAAGAATGTACCTGACTCTTAAGTATCTTAAAACCTATGGATTGCTATGTCTCCGAAAGAGAATCAAGCATGTGTACAGGGACATAAACGCAGCAATGATAGGATTGGAGAGGTTCGGTGAGCAAATGAAGACCCTTTGAAGTCATATTGCATGGTACCCATTCCACGGGTCTCAACTCTCCAGGTTTAAGGTATTCTTCCTTCAGCTAAAACATGCATGTGGAACCTAGAGTATGATCAACCATGTGATCGGGAGACGTGTTCAAATATGTCTCAGTTTTCGTACCCTGGTACTCGGGTGCAACATTCCAGACGCTTTACTAACACTCTCCCGACTTGGAGAGTCAGTCCCTTTAACCTCCTGTTTGGCCCAGTTTGCAATTTCTGCGGAAGATGAACAGGAATAGCGAGAACCAATGAGAGACTAGCTGGAGGTGTCTGGACGGGCAAATTTAACTCTCATTTCCCACCAGGAAGAGGAAATAACCAAAGGCTCAGCGTGCCGTGCCGGAACCAGATTAGGGCCTGAAGCCATCCTGCGGTGTTGCGGCCAGCTCACAAGAAAACGAGTTGAAGAAAGGAGCTCAGGGGCACTGTAATTCACAAACCTGCAGAGTTATAAATGACAACTATCGTCCAAAAATATACTGAAGTAAGGCTGCCAAGAGGACTTGAAAGCGGGGCAGAATTGCAGGAAACCGATTTCAGGAGGTAGACTGGAATTGCATTGAAAGCATAGGAAAAGAGGCAGAACGTCCACAATGATGCACTTGGCCAAAAAGGGCGTATGCGTTTTTTCCTGAATATATTCAGGAAAAAACGCATACGCCCTTTTTGGCCAACCAAGCAAGCTTGCAAAGGAAATCTGCACTACAATGAAGTCTCACTTCCCCCCGGTCAAAAGGGCCATCTGAAAAAAGTGTAAAATCCAGAAAGGCAGGACAGGCCATGGAGAACTGGGAGCCTTGTTATGCTGATGGGCGGGATGTAAATTGCCAACAGACACTTATGAGAAGTGTATGGTGTTTCCTGAAACGTCTAAAAAACAAAGCAACAGAGCCTAGGGCACTTCCACTTATGGTCCTATAGCTTAGGGAAATTAAAATCAAAAAGATACAGCCACCCCAATGTTTGGGACGCCTCTGTTTACAAGAACCTCGTTTACCGTACAAGTTCAATATCACAGAAAGTGAAAAATGGATAAAGAACTTGTGGTACTTACGTACAATGCAGTATCACTCAGCAGTGAAATCTATGTCATCAGGCCCGTAGCAGCACAATGAGTGGATTCAGGTATGATGATTCTAACTAAAATAAGTCACACAGAAAAAGAAACATCATAAGATATCAGTAATACACGGAATGTAAACTTGGCTACACAGGAACTGAATTACAGAACAGAACAGGGTCTCAAATTTAGAAAACCAACTTATGCTTGTTTAAGGGTAAAGGTGAGTTGGGGTGCTGCATAAAACCAGAGATTGAAATGAGCACAGATAAAGTTCCTTAAGCCAAATATGGAATAGACAAGAGCTACTCCTTGCTCAACGAAATGGACTCAACACCCCATATTAAACGCCTAAGAATGTACCTGACTCTTAAGTATCTTAAAACCTATGGATTGCTATGTCTCCGAAAGAGAATCAAGCATGTGTACAGGGACATAAACGCAGCAGTGATAGGATTGGAGAGGTTCGGTGAGCAAATGAAGACCCTTTGAAGTCATATTGCATGGTACCCATTCCACGGGTTTCAACTACCCAGGTTTAAGGTATTCTTCCTTCAGCTAAAACATGCATGTGGAACCTAGAGTATGATCAACCATGTGATCGGGAGACGTGTTCAAATATGTCTCAGTTTTCGTACCCTGGTACTCGGGTGCAACATTCCAGATGCTTTACTAACACTCTCCCGACTTGGAGAGTCAGTCCCTTTAACCTCCTGTTTGGCCCAGTTTGCAATTTCTGCAGAAGATGAACAGGAATAGCGAGAACCAATGAGAGACTAGCTGGAGGTGTCTGGACGGGCAAATTTAACTCTCATTTCCCACCAGGAAGAGGAAATAACCAAAGGCTCAGCGTGCCGTGCCGGAACCAGATTAGGGCCTGAAGCCATCCTGCGGTGTTGCGGCCAGCTCACAAGAAAACGAGTTGAAGAAAGGAGCTCAGGGGCACTGTAATTCACAAACCTGCAGAGTTATAAATGACAACTATCGTCCAAAAATATACTGAAGTAAGGCTGCCAAGAGGACTTGAAAGCGGGGCAGAATTGCAGGAAACCGATTTCAGGAGGTAGACTGGAATTGCATTGAAAGCATAGGAAAAGAGGCAGAACGTCCACAATGATGCACTTGGCCAAAAAGGGCGTATGCGTTTTTTCCTGAATATATTCAGGAAAAAACGCATACGCCCTTTTTGGCCAACCAAGCAAGCTTGCAAAGGAAATCTGCACTACAATGAAGTCTCACTTCCCCCCGGTCAAAAGGGCCATCTGAAAAAAGTGTAAAATCCAGAAAGGCAGGACAGGCCATGGAGAACTGGGAGCCTTGTTATGCTGATGGGCGGGATGTAAATTGCCAACAGACACTCGGGAGAAGTGTATGGTGTTTCCTGAAACATCTAAAAAACAAAGCAACAGAGCCTAGGGCACTTCCACTTATGGTCCTATAGCTTAGGGAAATTAAAATCAAAAAGATACAGCCACCCCAATGTTTGGGACGCCTCTGTTTACAAGAACCTCGTTTACCGTACAAGTTCAATATCACAGAAAGTGAAAAATGGATAAAGAACTTGTGGTACTTACGTACAATGCAGTATCACTCAGCAGTGAAATCTATGTCATCAGGCCCGTAGCAGCACAATGAGTGGATTCAGGTACGATGATTCTAACTGAAATAAGTCACACAGAAAAAGAAACATCATAAGATATCAGTAATACACGGAATGTAAACTTGGCTACACAGGAACTGAATTACAGAACAGAACAGGGTCTCAAATTTAGAAAACCAACTTATGCTTGTTTAAGGGGAAAGGTGAGTTGGGGTGCTGCATAAAACCAGAGATTGAAATGAGCACAGATAAAGTTCCTTAAGCCAAATATGGAATAGACAAGAGCTACTCCTTGCTCAACGAAATGGACTCAACACCCCATATTAAACGCCTAAGAATGTACCTGACTCTTAAGTATCTTAAAACCTATGGATTGCTATGTCTCCGAAAGAGAATCAAGCATGTGTACAGGGACATAAACGCAGCAGTGATAGGATTGGAGAGGTTCGGTGAGCAAATGAAGACCCTTTGAAGTCATATTGCATGGTACCCATTCCACGGGTTTCAACTACCCAGGTTTAAGGTATTCTTCCTTCAGCTAAAACATGCATGTGGAACCTAGAGTATGATCAACCATGTGATCGGGAGACGTGTTCAAATATGTCTCAGTTTTCGTACCCTGGTACTCGGGTGCAACATTCCAGACGCTTTACTAACACTCTCCCGACTTGGAGAGTCAGTCCCTTTAACCTCCTGTTTGGCCCAGTTTGCAATTTCTGCGGAAGATGAACAGGAATAGCGAGAACCAATGAGAGACTAGCTGGAGGTGTCTGGACGGGCAAATTTAACTCTCATTTCCCACCAGGAAGAGGAAATAACCAAAGGCTCAGCGTGCCGTGCCGGAACCAGATTAGGGCCTGAAGCCATCCTGCGGTGTTGCGGCCAGCTCACAAGAAAACGAGTTGAAGAAAGGAGCTCAGGGGCACTGTAATTCACAAACCTGCAGAGTTATAAATGACAACTATCGTCCAAAAATATACTGAAGTAAGGCTGCCAAGAGGACTTGAAAGCGGGGCAGAATTGCAGGAAACCGATTTCAGGAGGTAGACTGGAATTGCATTGAAAGCATAGGAAAAGAGGCAGAACGTCCACAATGATGCACTTGGCCAAAAAGGGCGTATGCGTTTTTTCCTGAATATATTCAGGAAAAAACGCATACGCCCTTTTTGGCCAACCAAGCAAGCTTGCAAAGGAAATCTGCACTACAATGAAGTCTCACTTCCCCCCGGTCAAAAGGGCCATCTGAAAAAAGTGTAAAATCCAGAAAGGCAGGACAGGCCATGGAGAACTGGGAGCCTTGTTATGCTGATGGGCGGGATGTAAATTGCCAACAGACACTTATGAGAAGTGTATGGTGTTTCCTGAAACATCTAAAAAACAAAGCAACAGAGCCTAGGGCACTTCCACTTATGGTCCTATAGCTTAGGGAAATTAAAATCAAAAAGATACAGCCACCCCAATGTTTGGGACGCCTCTGTTTACAAGAACCTCGTTTACCGTACAAGTTCAATATCACAGAAAGTGAAAAATGGATAAAGAACTTGTGGTACTTACGTACAATGCAGTATCACTCAGCAGTGAAATCTATGTCATCAGGCCCGTAGCAGCACAATGAGTGGATTCAGGTACGATGATTCTAACTGAAATAAGTCACACAGAAAAAGAAACATCATAAGATATCAGTAATACACGGAATGTAAACTTGGCTACACAGGAACTGAATTACAGAACAGAACAGGGTCTCAAATTTAGAAAACCAACTTATGCTTGTTTAAGGGTAAAGGTGAGTTGGGGTGCTGCATAAAACCAGAGATTGAAATGAGCACAGATAAAGTTCCTTAAGCCAAATATGGAATAGACAAGAGCTACTCCTTGCTCAACGAAATGGACTCAACACCGCATATTAAACGCCTAAGAATGTACCTGACTCTTAAGTATCTTAAAACCTATGGATTGCTATGTCTCCGAAAGAGAATCAAGCATGTGTACAGGGACATAAACGCAGCAGTGATAGGATTGGAGAGGTTCGGTGAGCAAATGAAGACCCTTTGAAGTCATATTGCATGGTACCCATTCCACGGGTTTCAACTACCCAGGTTTAAGGTATTCTTCCTTCAGCTAAAACATGCATGTGGAACCTAGAGTATGATCAACCATGTGATCGGGAGACGTGTTCAAATATGTCTCAGTTTTCGTACCCTGGTACTCGGGTGCAACATTCCAGACGCTTTACTAACACTCTCCCGACTTGGAGAGTCAGTCCCTTTAACCTCCTGTTTGGCCCAGTTTGCAATTTCTGCGGAAGATGAACAGGAATAGCGAGAACCAATGAGAGACTAGCTGGAGGTGTCTGGACGGGCAAATTTAACTCTCATTTCCCACCAGGAAGAGGAAATAACCAAAGGCTCAGCGTGCCGTGCCGGAACCAGATTAGGGCCTGAAGCCATCCTGCGGTGTGCGGCCAGCTCACAAGAAAACGAGTTGAAGAAAGGAGCTCAGGGGCACTGTAATTCACAAACCTGCAGAGTTATAAATGACAACTATCGTCCAAAAATATACTGAAGTAAGGCTGCCAAGAGGACTTGAAAGCGGGGCAGAATTGCAGGAAACCGATTTCAGGAGGTAGACTGGAATTGCATTGAAAGCATAGGAAAAGAGGCAGAACGTCCACAATGATGCACTTGGCCAAAAAGGGCGTATGCGTTTTTTCCTGAATATATTCAGGAAAAAACGCATACGCCCTTTTTGGCCAACCAAGCAAGCTTGCAAAGGAAATCTGCACTACAATGAAGTCTCACTTCCCCCCGGTCAAAAGGGCCATCTGAAAAAAGTGTAAAATCCAGAAAGGCAGGACAGGCCATGGAGAACTGGGAGCCTTGTTATGCTGATGGGCGGGATGTAAATTGCCAACAGACACTCGGGAGAAGTGTATGGTGTTTCCTGAAACATCTAAAAAACAAAGCAACAGAGCCTAGGGCACTTCCACTTATGGTCCTATAGCTTAGGGAAATTAAAATCAAAAAGATACAGCCACCCCAATGTTTGGGACGCCTCTGTTTACAAGAACCTCGTTTACCGTACAAGTTCAATATCACAGAAAGTGAAAAATGGATAAAGAACTTGTGGTACTTACGTACAATGCAGTATCACTCAGCAGTGAAATCTATGTCATCAGGCCCGTAGCAGCACAATGAGTGGATTCAGGTACGATGATTCTAACTGAAATAAGTCACACAGAAAAAGAAACATCATAAGATATCAGTAATACACGGAATGTAAACTTGGCTACACAGGAACTGAATTACAGAACAGAACAGGGTCTCAAATTTAGAAAACCAACTTATGCTTGTTTAAGGGTAAAGGTGAGTTGGGGTGCTGCATAAAACCAGAGATTGAAATGAGCACAGATAAAGTTCCTTAAGCCAAATATGGAATAGACAAGAGCTACTCCTTGCTCAACGAAATGGACTCAACACCGCATATTAAACGCCTAAGAATGTACCTGACTCTTAAGTATGTTAAAACCTATGGATTGCTATGTCTCCGAAAGAGAATCAAGCATGTGTACAGGGACATAAACGCAGCAGTGATAGGATTGGAGAGGTTCGGTGAGCAAATGAAGACCCTTTGAAGTCATATTGCATGGTACCCATTCCACGGGTTTCAACTACCCAGGTTTAAGGTATTCTTCCTTCAGCTAAAACATGCATGTGGAACCTAGAGTATGATCAACCATGTGATCGGGAGACGTGTTCAAATATGTCTCAGTTTTCGTACCCTGGTACTCGGGTGCAACATTCCAGACGCTTTACTAACACTCTCCCGACTTGGAGAGTCAGTCCCTTTAACCTCCTGTTTGGCCCAGTTTGCAATTTCTGCGGAAGATGAACAGGAATAGCGAGAACCAATGAGAGACTAGCTGGAGGTGTCTGGACGGGCAAATTTAACTCTCATTTCCCACCAGGAAGAGGAAATAACCAAAGGCTCAGCGTGCCGTGCCGGAACCAGATTAGGGCCTGAAGCCATCCTGCGGTGTTGCGGCCAGCTCACAAGAAAAGGAGTTGAAGAAAGGAGCTCAGGGGCACTGTAATTCACAAACCTGCAGAGTTATAAATGACAACTATCGTCCAAAAATATACTGAAGTAAGGCTGCCAAGAGGACTTGAAAGCGGGGCAGAATTGCAGGAAACCGATTTCAGGAGGTAGACTGGAATTGCATTGAAAGCATAGGAAAAGAGGCAGAACGTCCACAATGATGCACTTGGCCAAAAAGGGCGTATGCGTTTTTTCCTGAATATATTCAGGAAAAAACGCATACGCCCTTTTTGGCCAACCAAGCAAGCTTGCAAAGGAAATCTGCACTACAATGAAGTCTCACTTCCCCCCGGTCAAAAGGGCCATCTGAAAAAAGTGTAAAATCCAGAAAGGCAGGACAGGCCATGGAGAACTGGGAGCCTTGTTATACTGATGGGCGGGATGTACATTGCCAACAGACACTCGGGAGAAGTGTATGGTGTTTCCTGAAACATCTAAAAAACAAAGCAACAGAGCCTAGGGCACTTCCACTTATGGTCCTATAGCTTAGGGAAATTAAAATCAAAAAGATACAGCCACCCCAATGTTTGGGACACCTCTGTTTACAAGAACCTCGTTTACCGTACAAGTTCAATATCACAGAAAGTGAAAAATGGATAAAGAACTTGTGGTACTTACGTACAATGCAGTATCACTCAGCAGTGAAATCTATGTCATCAGGCCCGTAGCAGCACAATGAGTGGATTCAGGTACGATGATTCTAACTGAAATAAGTCACACAGAAAAAGAAACATCATAAGATATCAGTAATACACGGAATGTAAACTTGGCTACACAGGAACTGAATTACAGAACAGAACAGGGTCTCAAATTTAGAAAACCAACTTATGCTTGTTTAAGGGTAAAGGTGAGTTGGGGTGCTGCATAAAACCAGAGATTGAAATGAGCACAGATAAAGTTCCTTAAGCCAAATATGGAATAGACAAGAGCTACTCCTTGCTCAACGAAATGGACTCAACACCGCATATTAAACGCCTAAGAATGTACCTGACTCTTAAGTATCTTAAAACCTATGGATTGCTATGTCTCCGAAAGAGAATCAAGCATGTGTACAGGGACATAAACGCAGCAGTGATAGGATTGGAGAGGTTCGGTGAGCAAATGAAGACCCTTTGAAGTCATATTGCATGGTACCCATTCCACGGGTTTCAACTACCCAGGTTTAAGGTATTCTTCCTTCAGCTAAAACATGCATGTGGAACCTAGAGTATGATCAACCATGTGATCGGGAGACGTGTTCAAATATGTCTCAGTTTTCGTACCCTGGTACTCGGGTGCAACATTCCAGACGCTTTACTAACACTCTCCCGACTTGGAGAGTCAGTCCCTTTAACCTCCTGTTTGGCCCAGTTTGCAATTTCTGCGGAAGATGAACAGGAATAGCGAGAACCAATGAGAGACTAGCTGGAGGTGTCTGGACGGGCAAATTTAACTCTCATTTCCCACCAGGAAGAGGAAATAACCAAAGGCTCAGCGTGCCGTGCCGGAACCAGATTAGGGCCTGAAGCCATCCTGCGGTGTTGCGGCCAGCTCACAAAAAAGCGAGTTGAAGAAAGGAGCTCAGGGGCACTGTAATTCACAAACCTGCAGAGTTATAAATGACAACTATCGTCCAAAAATATACTGAAGTAAGGCTGCCAAGAGGACTTGAAAGCGGGGCAGAATTGCAGGAAACCGATTTCAGGAGGTAGACTGGAATTGCATTGAAAGCATAGGAAAAGAGGCAGAACGTCCACAATGATGCACTTGGCCAAAAAGGGCGTATGCGTTTTTTCCTGAATATATTCAGGAAAAAACGCATACGCCCTTTTTGGCCAACCAAGCAAGCTTGCAAAGGAAATCTGCACTACAATGAAGTCTCACTTCCCCCCGGTCAAAAGGGCCATCTGAAAAAAGTGTAAAATCCAGAAAGGCAGGACAGGCCATGGAGAACTGGGAGCCTTGTTATGCTGATGGGCGGGATGTAAATTGCCAACAGACACTCGGGAGAAGTGTATGGTGTTTCCTGAAACGTCTAAAAAACAAAGCAACAGAGCCTAGGGCACTTCCACTTATGGTCCTATAGCTTAGGGAAATTAAAATCAAAAAGATACAGCCACCCCAATGTTTGGGACGCCTCTGTTTACAAGAACCTCGTTTACCGTACAAGTTCAATATCACAGAAAGTGAAAAATGGATAAAGAACTTGTGGTACTTACGTACAATGCAGTATCACTCAGCAGTGAAATCTATGTCATCAGGCCCGTAGCAGCACAATGAGTGGATTCAGGTACGATGATTCTAACTGAAATAAGTCACACAGAAAAAGAAACATCATAAGATATCAGTAATACACGGAATGTAAACTTGGCTACACAGGAACTGAATTACAGAACAGAACAGGGTCTCAAATTTAGAAAACCAACTTATGCTTTTTTAAGGGTAAAGGTGAGTTGGGGTGCTGCATAAAACCAGAGATTGAAATGAGCACAGATAAAGTTCCTTAAGCCAAATATGGAATAGACAAGAGCTACTCCTTGCTCAACGAAATGGACTCAACACCGCATATTAAACGCCTAAGAATGTACCTGACTCTTAAGTATGTTAAAACCTATGGATTGCTATGTCTCCGAAAGAGAATCAAGCATGTGTACAGGGACATAAACGCAGCAGTGATAGGATTGGAGAGGTTCGGTGAGCAAATGAAGACCCTTTGAAGTCATATTGCATGGTACCCATTCCACGGGTTTCAACTACCCAGGTTTAAGGTATTCTTCCTTCAGCTAAAACATGCATGTGGAACCTAGAGTATGATCAACCATGTGATCGGGAGACGTGTTCAAATATGTCTCAGTTTTCGTACCCTGGTACTCGGTTGCAACATTCCAGACGCTTTACTAACACTCTCCCGACTTGGAGAGTCAGTCCCTTTAACCTCCTGTTTGGCCCAGTTTGCAATTTCTGCGGAAGATGAACAGGAATAGCGAGAACCAATGAGAGACTAGCTGGAGGTGTCTGGACGGGCAAATTTAACTCTCATTTCCCACCAGGAAGAGGAAATAACCAAAGGCTCAGCGTGCCGTGCCGGAACCAGATTAGGGCCTGAAGCCATCCTGCGGTGTTGCGGCCAGCTCACAAGAAAACGAGTTGAAGAAAGGAGCTCAGGGGCACTGTAATTCACAAACCTGCAGAGTTATAAATGACAACTATCGTCCAAAAATATACTGAAGTAAGGCTGCCAAGAGGACTTGAAAGCGGGGCAGAATTGCAGGAAACCGATTTCAGGAGGTAGACTGGAATTGCATTGAAAGCATAGGAAAAGAGGCAGAACGTCCACAATGATGCACTTGGCCAAAAAGGGCGTATGCGTTTTTTCCTGAATATATTCAGGAAAAAACGCATACGCCCTTTTTGGCCAACCAAGCAAGCTTGCAAAGGAAATCTGCACTACAATGAAGTCTCACTTCCCCCCGGTCAAAAGGGCCATCTGAAAAAAGTGTAAAATCCAGAAAGGCAGGACAGGCCATGGAGAACTGGGAGCCTTGTTATGCTGATGGGCGGGATGTACATTGCCAACAGACACTCGGGAGAAGTGTATGGTGTTTCCTGAAACGTCTAAAAAACAAAGCAACAGAGCCTAGGGCACTTCCACTTATGGTTCTATACCTTTGGGAAATTAAAATCAAAAAGATACAGCCACCCCAATGTTTGGGACGCCTCTGTTTACAAGAACCTCGTTTACCGTACAAGTTCAATATCACAGAAAGTGAAAAATGGATAAAGAACTTGTGGTACTTACGTACAATGCAGTATCACTCAGCAGTGAAATCTATGTCATCAGGCCCGTAGCAGCACAATGAGTGGATTCAGGTACGATGATTCTAACTGAAATAAGTCACACAGAAAAAGAAACATCATAAGATATCAGTAATACACGGAATGTAAACTTGGCTACACAGGAACTGAATTACAGAACAGAACAGGGTCTCAAATTTAGAAAACCAACTTATGCTTGTTTAAGGGGAAAGGTGAGTTGGGGTGCTGCATAAAACCAGAGATTGAAATGAGCACAGATAAAGTTCCTTAAGCCAAATATGGAATAGACAAGAGCTACTCCTTGCTCAACGAAATGGACTCAACACCGCATATTAAACGCCTAAGAATGTACCTGACTCTTAAGTATCTTAAAACCTATGGATTGCTATGTCTCCGAAAGAGAATCAAGCATGTGTACAGGGACATAAACGCAGCAGTGATAGGATTGGAGAGGTTCGGTGAGCAAATGAAGACCCTTTGAAGTCATATTGCATGGTACCCATTCCACGGGTTTCAACTACCCAGGTTTAAGGTATTCTTCCTTCAGCTAAAACATGCATGTGGAACCTAGAGTATGATCAACCATGTGATCGGGAGACGTGTTCAAATATGTCTCAGTTTTCGTACCCTGGTACTCGGTTGCAACATTCCAGACGCTTTACTAACACTCTCCCGACTTGGAGAGTCAGTCCCTTTAACCTCCTGTTTGGCCCAGTTTGCAATTTCTGCGGAAGATGAACAGGAATAGCGAGAACCAATGAGAGACTAGCTGGAGGTGTCTGGACGGGCAAATTTAACTCTCATTTCCCACCAGGAAGAGGAAATAACCAAAGGCTCAGCGTGCCGTGCCGGAACCAGATTAGGGCCTGAAGCCATCCTGCGGTGTTGCGGCCAGCTCACAAGAAAACGAGTTGAAGAAAGGAGCTCAGGGGCACTGTAATTCACAAACCTGCAGAGTTATAAATGACAACTATCGTCCAAAAATATACTGAAGTAAGGCTGCCAAGAGGACTTGAAAGCGGGGCAGAATTGCAGGAAACCGATTTCAGGAGGTAGACTGGAATTGCATTGAAAGCATAGGAAAAGAGGCAGAACGTCCACAATGATGCACTTGGCCAAAAAGGGCGTATGCGTTTTTTCCTGAATATATTCAGGAAAAAACGCATACGCCCTTTTTGGCCAACCAAGCAAGCTTGCAAAGGAAATCTGCACTACAATGAAGTCTCACTTCCCCCCGGTCAAAAGGGCCATCTGAAAAAAGTGTAAAATCCAGAAAGGCAGGACAGGCCATGGAGAACTGGGAGCCTTGTTATGCTGATGGGCGGGATGTACATTGCCAACAGACACTCGGGAGAAGTGTATGGTGTTTCCTGAAACGTCTAAAAAACAAAGCAACAGAGCCTAGGGCACTTCCACTTATGGTTCTATACCTTTGGGAAATTAAAATCAAAAAGATACAGCCACCCCAATGTTTGGGACGCCTCTGTTTACAAGAACCTCGTTTACCGTACAAGTTCAATATCACAGAAAGTGAAAAATGGATAAAGAACTTGTGGTACTTACGTACAATGCAGTATCACTCAGCAGTGAAATCTATGTCATCAGGCCCGTAGCAGCACAATGAGTGGATTCAGGTACGATGATTCTAACTGAAATAAGTCACACAGAAAAAGAAACATCATAAGATATCAGTAATACACGGAATGTAAACTTGGCTACACAGGAACTGAATTACAGAACAGAACAGGGTCTCAAATTTAGAAAACCAACTTATGCTTGTTTAAGGGGAAAGGTGAGTTGGGGTGCTGCATAAAACCAGAGATTGAAATGAGCACAGATAAAGTTCCTTAAGCCAAATATGGAATAGACAAGAGCTACTCCTTGCTCAACGAAATGGACTCAACACCGCATATTAAACGCCTAAGAATGTACCTGACTCTTAAGTATCTTAAAACCTATGGATTGCTATGTCTCCGAAAGAGAATCAAGCATGTGTACAGGGACATAAACGCAGCAGTGATAGGATTGGAGAGGTTCGGTGAGCAAATGAAGACCCTTTGAAGTCATATTGCATGGTACCCATTCCACGGGTTTCAACTACCCAGGTTTAAGGTATTCTTCCTTCAGCTAAAACATGCATGTGGAACCTAGAGTATGATCAACCATGTGATCGGGAGACGTGTTCAAATATGTCTCAGTTTTCGTACCCTGGTACTCGGTTGCAACATTCCAGACGCTTTACTAACACTCTCCCGACTTGGAGAGTCAGTCCCTTTAACCTCCTGTTTGGCCCAGTTTGCAATTTCTGCGGAAGATGAACAGGAATAGCGAGAACCAATGAGAGACTAGCTGGAGGTGTCTGGACGGGCAAATTTAACTCTCATTTCCCACCAGGAAGAGGAAATAACCAAAGGCTCAGCGTGCCGTGCCGGAACCAGATTAGGGCCTGAAGCCATCCTGCGGTGTTGCGGCCAGCTCACAAGAAAACGAGTTGAAGAAAGGAGCTCAGGGGCACTGTAATTCACAAACCTGCAGAGTTATAAATGACAACTATCATCCAAAAATATACTGAAGTAAGGCTGCCAAGAGGACTTGAAAGCGGGGCAGAATTGCAGGAAACCGATTTCAGGAGGTAGACTGGAATTGCATTGAAAGCATAGGAAAAGAGGCAGAACGTCCACAATGATGCACTTGGCCAAAAAGGGCGTATGCGTTTTTTCCTGAATATATTCAGGAAAAAACGCATACGCCCTTTTTGGCCAACCAAGCAAGCTTGCAAAGGAAATCTGCACTACAATGAAGTCTCACTTCCCCCCGGTCAAAAGGGCCATCTGAAAAAAGTGTAAAATCCAGAAAGGCAGGACAGGCCATGGAGAACTGGGAGCCTTGTTATGCTGATGGGCGGGATGTAAATTGCCAACAGACACTCGGGAGAAGTGTATGGTGTTTCCTGAAACGTCTAAAAAACAAAGCAACAGAGCCTAGGGCACTTCCACTTATGGTCCTATAGCTTAGGGAAATTAAAATCAAAAAGATACAGCCACCCCAATGTTTGGGACGCCTCTGTTTACAAGAACCTCGTTTACCGTACAAGTTCAATATCACAGAAAGTGAAAAATGGATAAAGAACTTGTGGTACTTACGTACAATGCAGTATCACTCAGCAGTGAAATCTATGTCATCAGGCCCGTAGCAGCACAATGAGTGGATTCAGGTACGATGATTCTAACTGAAATAAGTCACACAGAAAAAGAAACATCATAAGATATCAGTAATACACGGAATGTAAACTTGGCTACACAGGAACTGAATTACAGAACAGAACAGGGTCTCAAATTTAGAAAACCAACTTATGCTTGTTTAAGGGTAAAGGTGAGTTGGGGTGCTGCATAAAACCAGAGATTGAAATGAGCACAGATAAAGTTCCTTAAGCCAAATATGGAATAGACAAGAGCTACTCCTTGCTCAACGAAATGGACTCAACACCGCATATTAAACGCCTAAGAATGTACCTGACTCTTAAGTATCTTAAAACCTATGGATTGCTATGTCTCCGAAAGAGAATCAAGCATGTGTACAGGGACATAAACGCAGCAGTGATAGGATTGGAGAGGTTCGGTGAGCAAATGAAGACCCTTTGAAGTCATATTGCATGGTACCCATTCCACGGGTTTCAACTACCCAGGTTTAAGGTATTCTTCCTTCAGCTAAAACATGCATGTGGAACCTAGAGTATGATCAACCATGTGATTGGGAGACGTGTTCAAATATGTCTCAGTTTTCGTACCCTGGTACTCGGGTGCAACATTCCAGACGCTTTACTAACACTCTCCCGACTTGGAGAGTCAGTCCCTTTAACCTCCTGTTTGGCCCAGTTTGCAATTTCTGCGGAAGATGAACAGGAATAGCGAGAACCAATGAGAGACTAGCTGGAGGTGTCTGGACGGGCAAATTTAACTCTCATTTCCCACCAGGAAGAGGAAATAACCAAAGGCTCAGCGTGCCGTGCCGGAACCAGATTAGGGCCTGAAGCCATCCTGCGGTGTTGCAGCCAGCTCACAAGAAAAGGAGTTGAAGAAAGGAGCTCAGGGGCACTGTAATTCACAAACCTGCAGAGTTATAAATGACAACTATCATCCAAAAATATACTGAAGTAAGGCTGCCAAGAGGACTTGAAAGCGGGGCAGAATTGCAGGAAACCGATTTCAGGAGGTAGACTGGAATTGCATTGAAAGCATAGGAAAAGAGGCAGAACGTCCACAATGATGCACTTGGCCAAAAAGTGCGTATGCGTTTTTTCCTGAATATATTAAGGAAAAAACGCATACGCCCTTTTTGGCCAACCAAGCAAGCTTACAAAGGAAATCTGCACTACAATGAAGTCTCACTTCCCCCCGGTCAAAAGGGTCATCTGAAAAAAGTGTAAAATCCAGAAAGGCAGGACAGGCCATGGAGAACTGGGAGCCTTGTTATGCTGATGGGCGGGATGTAAATTGCCAACAGACACTCGGGAGAAGTGTATGGTGTTTCCTGAAACGTCTAAAAAACAAAGCAACAGAGCCTAGGGCACTTCCACTTATGGTCCTATAGCTTAGGGAAATTAAAATCAAAAAGATACAGCCACCCCAATGTTTGGGACGCCTCTGTTTACAAGAACCTCGTTTACCGTACAAGTTCAATATCACAGAAAGTGAAAAATGGATAAAGAACTTGTGGTACTTACGTACAATGCAGTATCACTCAGCAGTGAAATCTATGTCATCAGTCCCGTAGCAGCACAATGAGTGGATTCAGGTACGATGATTCTAACTGAAATAAGTCACACAGAAAAAGAAACATCATAAGATATCAGTAATACACGGAATGTAAACTTGGCTACACAGGAACTGAATTACAGAACAGAACAGGGTCTCAAATTTAGAAAACCAACTTATGCTTGTTTAAGGGGAAAGGTGAGTTGGGGTGCTGCATAAAACCAGAGATTGAAATGAGCACAGATAAAGTTCCTTAAGCCAAATATGGAATAGACAAGAGCTACTCCTTGCTCAACGAAATGGACTCAACACCGCATATTAAACGCCTAAGAATGTACCTGACTCTTAAGTATCTTAAAACCTATGGATTGCTATGTCTCCGAAAGAGAATCAAGCATGTGTACAGGGATATAAACGCAGCAGTGATTGGATTGGAGAGGTTCGGTGAGCAAATGAAGACCCTTTGAAGTCATATTGCATGGTACCCATTCCACGGGTTTCAACTACCCAGGTTTAAGGTATTCTTCCTTCAGCTAAAACATGCATGTGGAACCTAGAGTATGATCAACCATGTGATCGGGAGACGTGTTCAAATATGTCTCAGTTTTCGTACCCTGGTACAAGGGTGCAACATTCCAGACGCTTTACTAACACTCTCCCGACTTGGAGAGTCAGTCCCTTTAACCTCCTGTTTGGCCCAGTTTGCAATTTCTGCGGAAGATGAACAGGAATAGCGAGAACCAATGAGAGACTAGCTGGAGGTGTCTGGACGGGCAAATTTAACTCTCATTTCCCACCAGGAAGAGGAAATAACCAAAGGCTCAGCGTGCCGTGCCGGAACCAGATTAGGGCCTGAAGCCATCCTGCGGTGTTGCAGCCAGCTCACAAGAAAACGAGTTGAAGAAAGGAGCTCAGGGGCACTGTAATTCACAAACCTGCAGAGTTATAAATGACAACTATCATCCAAAAATATACTGAAGTAAGGCTGCCAAGAGGACTTGAAAGCGGGGCAGAATTGCAGGAAACCGATTTCAGGAGGTAGACTGGAATTGCATTGAAAGCATAGGAAAAGAGGCAGAACGTCCACAATGATGCACTTGGCCAAAAAGGGCGTATGCGTTTTTTCCTGAATATATTCAGGAAAAAACGCATACGCCCTTTTTGGCCAACCAAGCAAGCTTGCAAAGGAAATCTGCACTACAATGAAGTCTCACTTCCCCCCGGTCAAAAGGGCCATCTGAAAAAAGTGTAAAATCCAGAAAGGCAGGACAGGCCATGGAGAACTGGGAGCCTTGTTATGCTGATGGGCGGGATGTAAATTGCCAACAGACACTCGGGAGAAGTGTATGGTGTTTCCTGAAACGTCTAAAAAACAAAGCAACAGAGCCTAGGGCACTTCCACTTATGGTCCTATAGCTTAGGGAAATTAAAATCAAAAAGATACAGCCACCCCAATGTTTGGGACGCCTCTGTTTACAAGAACCTCGTTTACCGTACAAGTTCAATATCACAGAAAGTGAAAAATGGATAAAGAACTTGTGGTACTTACGTACAATGCAGTATCACTCAGCAGTGAAATCTATGTCATCAGGCCCGTAGCAGCACAATGAGTGGATTCAGGTACGATGATTCTAACTGAAATAAGTCACACAGAAAAAGAAACATCATAAGATATCAGTAATACACGGAATGTAAACTTGGCTACACAGGAACTGAATTACAGAACAGAACAGGGTCTCAAATTTAGAAAACCAACTTATGCTTGTTTAAGGGTAAAGGTGAGTTGGGGTGCTGCATAAAACCAGAGATTGAAATGAGCACAGATAAAGTTCCTTAAGCCAAATATGGAATAGACAAGAGCTACTCCTTGCTCAACGAAATGGACTCAACACCGCATATTAAACGCCTAAGAATGTACCTGACTCTTAAGTATCTTAAAACCTATGGATTGCTATGTCTCCGAAAGAGAATCAAGCATGTGTACAGGGACATAAACGCAGCAGTGATAGGATTGGAGAGGTTCGGTGAGCAAATGAAGACCCTTTGAAGTCATATTGCATGGTACCCATTCCACGGGTTTCAACTACCCAGGTTTAAGGTATTCTTCCTTCAGCTAAAACATGCATGTGGAACCTAGAGTATGATCAACCATGTGATCGGGAGACGTGTTCAAATATGTCTCAGTTTTCGTACCCTGGTACTCGGGTGCAACATTCCAGACGCTTTACTAACACTCTCCCGACTTGGAGAGTCAGTCCCTTTAACCTCCTGTTTGGCCCAGTTTGCAATTTCTGCGGAAGATGAACAGGAATAGCGAGAACCAATGAGAGACTAGCTGGAGGTGTCTGGACGGGCAAATTTAACTCTCATTTCCCACCAGGAAGAGGAAATAACCAAAGGCTCAGCGTGCCGTGCCGGAACCAGATTAGGGCCTGAAGCCATCCTGCGGTGTTGCAGCCAGCTCACAAGAAAACGAGTTGAAGAAAGGAGCTCAGGGGCACTGTAATTCACAAACCTGCAGAGTTATAAATGACAACTATCATCCAAAAATATACTGAAGTAAGGCTGCCAAGAGGACTTGAAAGCGGGGCAGAATTGCAGGAAACCGATTTCAGGAGGTAGACTGGAATTGCATTGAAAGCATAGGAAAAGAGGCAGAACGTCCACAATGATGCACTTGGCCAAAAAGGGCGTATGCGTTTTTTCCTGAATATATTCAGGAAAAAACGCATACGCCCTTTTTGGCCAACCAAGCAAGCTTGCAAAGGAAATCTGCACTACAATGAAGTCTCACTTCCCCCCGGTCAAAAGGGCCATCTGAAAAAAGTGTAAAATCCAGAAAGGCAGGACAGGCCATGGAGAACTGGGAGCCTTGTTATGCTGATGGGCGGGATGTAAATTGCCAACAGACACTCGGGAGAAGTGTATGGTGTTTCCTGAAACGTCTAAAAAACAAAGCAACAGAGCCTAGGGCACTTCCACTTATGGTCCTATAGCTTAGGGAAATTAAAATCAAAAAGATACAGCCACCCCAATGTTTGGGACGCCTCTGTTTACAAGAACCTCGTTTACCGTACAAGTTCAATATCACAGAAAGTGAAAAATGGATAAAGAACTTGTGGTACTTACGTACAATGCAGTATCACTCAGCAGTGAAATCTATGTCATCAGGCCCGTAGCAGCACAATGAGTGGATTCAGGTACGATGATTCTAACTGAAATAAGTCACACAGAAAAAGAAACATCATAAGATATCAGTAATACACGGAATGTAAACTTGGCTACACAGGAACTGAATTACAGAACAGAACAGGGTCTCAAATTTAGAAAACCAACTTATGCTTGTTTAAGGGTAAAGGTGAGTTGGGGTGCTGCATAAAACCAGAGATTGAAATGAGCACAGATAAAGTTCCTTAAGCCAAATATGGAATAGACAAGAGCTACTCCTTGCTCAACGAAATGGACTCAACACCGCATATTAAACGCCTAAGAATGTACCTGACTCTTAAGTATCTTAAAACCTATGGATTGCTATGTCTCCGAAAGAGAATCAAGCATGTGTACAGGGACATAAACGCAGCAGTGATAGGATTGGAGAGGTTCGGTGAGCAAATGAAGACCCTTTGAAGTCATATTGCATGGTACCCATTCCACGGGTTTCAACTACCCAGGTTTAAGGTATTCTTCCTTCAGCTAAAACATGCATGTGGAACCTAGAGTATGATCAACCATGTGATCGGGAGACGTGTTCAAATATGTCTCAGTTTTCGTACCCTGGTACTCGGGTGCAACATTCCAGACGCTTTACTAACACTCTCCCGACTTGGAGAGTCAGTCCCTTTAACCTCCTGTTTGGCCCAGTTTGCAATTTCTGCGGAAGATGAACAGGAATAGCGAGAACCAATGAGAGACTAGCTGGAGGTGTCTGGACGGGCAAATTTAACTCTCATTTCCCACCAGGAAGAGGAAATAACCAAAGGCTCAGCGTGCCGTGCCGGAACCAGATTAGGGCCTGAAGCCATCCTGCGGTGTTGCGGCCAGCTCACAAGAAAACGAGTTGAAGAAAGGAGCTCAGGGGCACTGTAATTCACAAACCTGCAGAGTTATAAATGACAACTATCGTCCAAAAATATACTGAAGTAAGGCTGCCAAGAGGACTTGAAAGCGGGGCAGAATTGCAGGAAACCGATTTCAGGAGGTAGACTGGAATTGCATTGAAAGCATAGGAAAAGAGGCAGAACGTCCACAATGATGCACTTGGCCAAAAAGGGCGTATGCGTTTTTTCCTGAATATATTCAGGAAAAAACGCATACGCCCTTTTTGGCCAACCAAGCAAGCTTGCAAAGGAAATCTGCACTACAATGAAGTCTCACTTCCCCCCGGTCAAAAGGGCCATCTGAAAAAAGTGTAAAATCCAGAAAGGCAGGACAGGCCATGGAGAACTGGGAGCCTTGTTATGCTGATGGGCGGGATGTCAATTGCCAACAGACACTCGGGAGAAGTGTATGGTGTTTCCTGAAACATCTAAAAAACAAAGCAACAGAGCCTAGGGCACTTCCACTTATGGTCCTATAGCTTAGGGAAATTAAAATCAAAAAGATACAGCCACCCCAATGTTTGGGACGCCTCTGTTTACAAGAACCTCGTTTACCGTACAAGTTCAATATCACAGAAAGTGAA
Organism: Globicephala melas; assembly: GCF_963455315.2. Lineage (NCBI taxonomy): Eukaryota > Metazoa > Chordata > Mammalia > Artiodactyla > Delphinidae > Globicephala > Globicephala melas. The sequence continues at coordinate 94,275 of NW_027207631.1, read as the reverse complement.
AAATGGATAAAGAACTTGTGGTACTTACGTACAATGCAGTATCACTCAGCAGTGAAATCTATGTCATCAGGCCCGTAGCAGCACAATGAGTGGATTCAGGTACGATGATTCTAACTGAAATAAGTCACACAGAAAAAGAAACATCATAAGATATCAGTAATACACGGAATGTAAACTTGGCTACACAGGAACTGAATTACAGAACAGAACAGGGTCTCAAATTTAGAAAACCAACTTATGCTTGTTTAAGGGTAAAGGTGAGTTGGGGTGCTGCATAAAACCAGAGATTGAAATGAGCACAGATAAAGTTCCTTAAGCCAAATATGGAATAGACAAGAGCTACTCCTTGCTCAACGAAATGGACTCAACACCGCATATTAAACGCCTAAGAATGTACCTGACTCTTAAGTATCTTAAAACCTATGGATTGCTATGTCTCCGAAAGAGAATCAAGCATGTGTACAGGGACATAAACGCAGCAGTGATAGGATTGGAGAGGTTCGGTGAGCAAATGAAGACCCTTTGAAGTTATATTGCATGGTACCCATTCCACGGGTTTCAACTACCCAGGTTTAAGGTATTCTTCCTTCAGCTAAAACATGCATGTGGAACCTAGAGTATGATCAACCATGTGATCGGGAGACGTGTTCAAATATGTCTCAGTTTTCGTACCCTGGTACTCGGGTGCAACATTCCAGACGCTTTACTAACACTCTCCCGACTTGGAGAGTCAGTGCCTTTAACCTCCTGTTTGGCCCAGTTTGCAATTTCTGCGGAAGATGAACAGGAATAGCGAGAACCAATGAGAGACTAGCTGGAGGTGTCTGGACGGGCAAATTTAACTCTCATTTCCCACCAGGAAGAGGAAATAACCAAAGGCTCAGCGTGCCGTGCCGGAACCAGATTAGGGCCTGAAGCCATCCTGCGGTGTGCGGCCAGCTCACAAGAAAACGAGTTGAAGAAAGGAGCTCAGGGGCACTGTAATTCACAAACCTGCAGAGTTATAAATGACAACTATCGTCCAAAAATATACTGAAGTAAGGGTGCCAAGAGGACTTGAAAGCGGGGCAGAATGGCAGGAAACCGATTTCAGGAGGTAGACTGGAATTGCATTGAAAGCATAGGAAAAGAGGCAGAACGTCCACAATGATGCACTTGGCCAAAAAGGGCGTATGCGTTTTTTCCTGAATATATTCAGGAAAAAAAGCATACGCCCTTTTTGGCCAACCAAGCAAGCTTGCAAAGGAAATCTGCACTACAATGAAGTCTCACTTCCCCCCGGTCAAAAGGGCCATCTGAAAAAAGTGTAAAATCCAGAAAGGCAGGACAGGCCATGGAGAACTGGGAGCCTTGTTATGCTGATGGGCGGGATGTAAATTGCCAACAGACACTGGGGAGAAGTGTATGGTGTTTCCTGAAACATCTAAAAAACAAAGCAACAGAGCCTAGGGCACTTCCACTTATGGTCCTATAGCTTAGGGAAATTAAAATCAAAAAGATACAGCCACCCCAATGTTTGGGACGCCTCTGTTTACAAGAACCTCGTTTACCGTACAAGTTCAATATCACAGAAAGTGAAAAATGGATAAAGAACTTGTGGTACTTACGTACAATGCAGTATCACTCAGCAGTGAAATCTATGTCATCAGGCCCGTAGCAGCACAATGAGTGGATTCAGGTACGATGATTCTAACTGAAATAAGTCACACAGAAAAAGAAACATCATAAGATATCAGTAATACACGGAATGTAAACTTGGCTACACAGGAACTGAATTACAGAACAGAACAGGGTCTCAAATTTAGAAAACCAACTTATGCTTGTTTAAGGGTAAAGGTGAGTTGGGGTGCTGCATAAAACCAGAGATTGAAATGAGCACAGATAAAGTTCCTTAAGCCAAATATGGAATAGACAAGAGCTACTCCTTGCTCAACGAAATGGCTCAACACCGCATATTAAACGCCTAAGAATGTACCTGACTCGTAAGTATCTTAAAACCTATGGATTGCTATGTCTCCGAAAGAGAATCAAGCGTGTGTACAGGGACATAAACGCAGCAGTGATAGGATTGGAGAGGTTCGGTGAGCAAATGAAGACCCTTTGAAGTCATATTGCATGGTACCCATTCCACGGGTTTCAACTACCCAGGTTTAAGGTATTCCTCCTTCAGCTAAAACATGCATGTGGAACCTAGAGTATGATCAACCATGTGATCGGGAGACGTGTTCAAATATGTCTCAGTTTTCGTACCCTGGTACTCGGGTGCAACATTCCAGACGCTTTACTAACACTCTCCCGACTTGGAGAGTCAGTCCCTTTAACCTCCTGTTTGGCCCAGTTTGCAATTTCTGCGGAAGATGAACAGGAATAGCGAGAACCAATGAGAGACTAGCTGGAGGTGTCTGGACGGGCAAATTTAACTCTCATTTCCCACCAGGAAGAGGAAATAACCAAAGGCTCAGCGTGCCGTGCCGGAACCAGATTAGGGCCTGAAGCCATCCTACGGTGTTGCGGCCAGCTCACAAGAAAACGAGTTGAAGAAAGGAGCTCAGGGGCACTGTAATTCAGAAACCTGCACAGTTATAAATGACAACTATCGTCCAAAAATATACTGAAGTAAGGCTGCCAAGAGGACTTGAAAGCGGGGCAGAATTGCAGGAAACCGATTTCAGGAGGTAGACTGGAATTGCATTGAAAGCATAGGAAAAGAGGCAGAACGTCCACAATGATGCACTTGGCCAAAAAGGGCGTATGCGTTTTTTCCTGAATATATTCAGGAAAAAACGCATACGCCCTTTTTGGCCAACCAAGCAAGCTTGCAAAGGAAATCTGCACTACAATGAAGTCTCACTTCCCCCCGGTCAAAAGGGCCATCTGAAAAAAGTGTAAAATCCAGAAATGCAGAACAGGCCATGGAGAACTGGGAGCCTTGTTATGCTGATGGGCGGGATGTAAATTGCCAACAGACACTCGGGAGAAGTGTATGGTGTTTCCTGAAACATCTAAAAAACAAAGCAACAGAGCCTAGGGCACTTCCACTTATGGCCCTATAGCTTAGGGAAATTAAAATCAAAACGACACAGCCACCCCAAAGTTTGGGACGCCTCTGTTTACAAGAACCTCGTTTACCGTACAAGTTCAATATCACAGAAAGTGAAAAATGGATAAAGAACTTGTGGTACTTACGTACAATGCAGTATCACTCAGCAGTGAAATCTACGTCATCAGGCCCGTAGCAGCACAATGAGTGGATTCAGGTACGATGATTCTAACTGAAATAAGTCACACAGAAAAAGAAACATCATAAGATATCAGTAATACACGGAATGTAAAGTTGGCTCTACAGGAACTGAATTACAGAACAGAACAGGGTCTCAAATTTAGAAAACCAACTTATGCTTGTTTAAGGGTAAAGGTGAGTTGGGGTGCTGCATAAAACCAGAGATTGAAATGAGCACAGATAAAGTTCCTTAAGCCAAATATGGAATAGACAAGAGCTACTCCTTGCTCAACGAAATGGACTCAACACCCCATATTAAACGCCTAAGAATGTACCTGACTCTTAAGTATCTTAAAACCTATGGATTGCTATGTCTCCGAAAGAGAATCAAGCGTGTGTACAGGGACATAAACGCAGCAGTGATAGGATTGGAGAGGTTCGGTGAGCAAATGAAGACCCTTTGAAGTCATATTGCATGGTACCCATTCCACGGGTTTCAACTACCCAGGTTTAAGGTATTCTTCCTTCAGCTAAAACATGCATGTGGAACCTAGAGTATGATCAACCATGTGATCGGGAGACGTGTTCAAATATGTCTCAGTTTTCGTACCCTGGTACTCGGGTGCAACATTCCAGACGCTTTACTAACACTCTCCCGACTTGGAGAGTCAGTCCCTTTAACCTCCTGTTTGGCCCAGTTTGCAATTTCTGCGGAAGATGAACAGGAATAGCGAGAACCAATGAGAGACTAGCTGGAGGTGTCTGGACGGGCAAATTTAACTCTCATTTCCCACCAGGAAGAGGAAATAACCAAAGGCTCAGCGTGCCGTGCCGGAACCAGATTAGGGCCTGAAGCCATCCTGCGGTGTTGCGGCCAGCTCACAAGAAAAGGAGTTGAAGAAAGGAGCTCAGGGGCACTGTAATTCACAAACCTGCAGAGTTATAAATGACAACTATCGTCCAAAAATATACTGAAGTAAGGCTGCCAAGAGGACTTGAAAGCGGGGCAGAATTGCAGGAAACTGATTTCAGGAGGTAGACTGGAATTGCATTGAAAGCATAGGAAAAGAGGCAGAACGTCCACAATGATGCACTTGGCCAAAAAGGGCGTATGCGTTTTTTCCTGAATATATTCAGGAAAAAACGCATACGCCCTTTTTGGCCAACCAAGCAAGCTTGCAAAGGAAATCTGCACTACAATGAAGTCTCACTTCCCCCCGGTCAAAAGGGCCATCTGAAAAAAGTGTAAAATCCAGAAAGGCAGGACAGGCCATGGAGAACTGGGAGCCTTGTTATGCTGATGGGCGGGATGTAAATTGCCAACAGACACTCGGGAGAAGTGTATGGTGTTTCCTGAAACATCTAAAAAACAAAGCAACAGAGCCTAGGGCACTTCCACTTATGGTCCTATAGCTTAGGGAAATTAAAATCAAAAAGATACAGCCACCCCAATGTTTGGGACGCCTCTGTTTACAAGAACCTCGTTTACCGTACAAGTTCAATATCACAGAAAGTGAAAAATGGATAAAGAACTTGTGGTACTTACGTACAATGCAGTATCACTCAGCAGTGAAATCTATGTCATCAGGCCCGTAGCAGCACAATGAGTGGATTCAGGTACGATGATTCTAACTGAAATAAGTCACACAGAAAAAGAAACATCATAAGATATCAGTAATACACGGAATGTAAACTTGGCTACACAGGAACTGAATTACAGAACAGAACAGTGTCTCAAATTTAGAAAACCAACTTATGCTTGTTTAAGGGGAAAGGTGAGTTGGGGTGCTGCATAAAACCAGAGATTGAAATGAGCACAGATAAAGTTCCTTAAGCCAAATATGGAATAGACAAGAGTTACTCCTGGCTCAACAAAATGGACTCAACACCGCATATTAAACGCCTAAGAATGTACCTGACTCTTAAGTATCTTAAAACCATGGATTGCTATGTCTCCGAAAGAGAATCAAGCATGTGTACAGGGACATAAACAAAGCAGTGATAGGATTGGAGAGGTTCGGTGAGCAAATGAAGACCCTTTGAAGTCATATTGCATGGTACCCATTCCACGGGTTTCAACTACCCAGGTTTAAGGTATTCCTCCTTCAGCTAAAACATGCATGTGGAACCTAGAGTATGATCAACCATGTGATCGGGAGACGTGTTCAAATATGTCTCAGTTTTCGTACCCTGGTACTCGGGTGCAACATTCCAGACGCTTTACTAACACTCTCCCGACTTGGAGAGTCAGTCCCTTTAACCTCCTGTTTGGCCCAGTTTGCAATTTCTGCGGAAGATGAACAGGAATAGCGAGAACCAATGAGAGACTAGCTGGAGGTGTCTGGACGGGCAAATTTAACTCTCATTTCCCACCAGGAAGAGGAAATAACCAAAGGCTCAGCGTGCCGTGCCGGAACCAGATTAGGGCCTGAAGCCATCCTACGGTGTTGCGGCCAGCTCACAAGAAAACGAGTTGAAGAAAGGAGCTCAGGGGCACTGTAATTCAGAAACCTGCACAGTTATAAATGACAACTATCGTCCAAAAATATACTGAAGTAAGGCTGCCAAGAGGACTTGAAAGCGGGGCAGAATTGCAGGAAACCGATTTCAGGAGGTACACTGGAATTGCATTGAAAGCATAGGAAAAGAGGCAGAACGTCCACAATGATGCACTTGGCCAAAAAGGGCGTATGCGTTTTTTCCTGAATATATTCAGGAAAAAACGCATACGCCCTTTTTGGCCAACCAAGCAAGCTTGCAAAGGAAATCTGCACTACAATGAAGTCTCACTTCCCCCCGGTCAAAAGGGCCATCTGAAAAAAGTGTAAAATCCAGAAAGGCAGGACAGGCCATGGAGAACTGGGAGCCTTGTTATGCTGATGGGCGGGATGTAAATTGCCAACAGACACTCGGGAGAAGTGTATGGTGTTTCCTGAAACATCTAAAAAACAAAGCAACAGAGCCTAGGGCACTTCCACTTATGGCCCTATAGCTTAGGGAAATTAAAATCAAAACGACACAGCCACCCCAAAGTTTGGGACGCCTCTGTTTACAAGAACCTCGTTTACCGTACAAGTTCAATATCACAGAAAGTGAAAAATGGATAAAGAACTTGTGGTACTTACGTACAATGCAGTATCACTCAGCAGTGAAATCTATGTCATCAGGCCCGTAGCAGCACAATGAGTGGATTCAGGTACGATGATTCTAACTGAAATAAGTCACACAGAAAAAGAAACATCATAAGATATCAGTAATACACGGAATGTAAAGTTGGCTCTACAGGAACTGAATTACAGAACAGAACAGGGTCTCAAATTTAGAAAACCAACTTATGCTTGTTTAAGGGTAAAGGTGAGTTGGGGTGCTGCATAAAACCAGAGATTGAAATGAGCACAGATAAAGTTCCTTAAGCCAAATATGGAATAGACAAGAGCTACTCCTTGCTCAACGAAATGGACTCAACACCGCATATTAAACGCCTAAGAATGTACCTGAATCTTAAGTATCTTAAAACCTATGGATTGCTATGTCTCCGAAAGAGAATCAAGCGTGTGTACAGGGACATAAACGCAGCAGTGATAGGATTGGAGAGGTTCGGTGAGCAAATGAAGACCCTTTGAAGTCATATTGCATGGTACCCATTCCACGGGTTTCAACTACCCAGGTTTAAGGTATTCTTCCTTCAGCTAAAACATGCATGTGGAACCTAGAGTATGATCAACCATGTGATCGGGAGACGTGTTCAAATATGTCTCAGTTTTCGTACCCTGGTACTCGGGTGCAACATTCCAGACGCTTTACTAACACTCTCCCGACTTGGAGAGTCAGTCCCTTTAACCTCCTGTTTGGCCCAGTTTGCAATTTCTGCGGAAGATGAACAGGAATAGCGAGAACCAATGAGAGACTAGCTGGAGGTTTCTGGACGGGCAAATTTAACTCTCATTTCCCACCAGGAAGAGGAACTAACCAAAGGCTCAGCGTGCCGTGCCGGAACCAGATTAGGGCCTGAAGCCATCCTACGGTGTTGCGGCCAGCTCACAAGAAAACGAGTTGAAGAAAGGAGCTCAGGGGCACTGTAATTCAGAAACCTGCACAGTTATAAATGACAACTATCGTCCAAAAATATACTGAAGTAAGGCTGCCAAGAGGACTTGAAAGCGGGGCAGAATTGCAGGAAACCGATTTCAGGAGGTACACTGGAATTGCATTGAAAGCATAGGAAAAGAGGCAGAACGTCCACAATGATGCACTTGGCCAAAAAGGGCGTATGCGTTTTTTCCTGAATATATTCAGGAAAAAACGCATACGCACTTTTTGGCCAACCAAGCAAGCTTGCAAAGGAAATCTGCACTACAATGAAGTCTCACTTCCCCCCGGTCAAAAGGGCCATCTGAAAAAAGTGTAAAATCCAGAAAGGCAGGACAGGCCATGGAGAACTGGGAGCCTTGTTATGCTGATGGGCGGGATGTAAATTGCCAACAGACACTCGGGAGAAGTGTATGGTGTTTCCTGAAACATCTAAAAAACAAAGCAACAGAGCCTAGGGCACTTCCACTTATGGCCCTATAGCTTAGGGAAATTAAAATCAAAACGACACAGCCACCCCAAAGTTTGGGACGCCTCTGTTTACAAGAACCTCGTTTACCGTACAAGTTCAATATCACAGAAAGTGAAAAATGGATAAAGAACTTGTGGTACTTACGTACAATGCAGTATCACTCAGCAGTGAAATCTATGTCATCAGGCCCGTAGCAGCACAATGAGTGGATTCAGGTACGATGATTCTAACTGAAATAAGTCACACAGAAAAAGAAACATCATAAGATATCAGTAATACACGGAATGTAAAGTTGGCTCTACAGGAACTGAATTACAGAACAGAACAGGGTCTCAAATTTAGAAAACCAACTTATGCTTGTTTAAGGGTAAAGGTGAGTTGGGGTGCTGCATAAAACCAGAGATTGAAATGAGCACAGATAAAGTTCCTTAAGCCAAATATGGAATAGACAAGAGCTACTCCTTGCTCAACGAAATGGACTCAACACCGCATATTAAACGCCTAAGAATGTACCTGAATCTTAAGTATCTTAAAACCTATGGATTGCTATGTCTCCGAAAGAGAATCAAGCGTGTGTACAGGGACATAAACGCAGCAGTGATAGGATTGGAGAGGTTCGGTGAGCAAATGAAGACCCTTTGAAGTCATATTGCATGGTACCCATTCCACGGGTTTCAACTACCCAGGTTTAAGGTATTCTTCCTTCAGCTAAAACATGCATGTGGAACCTAGAGTATGATCAACCATGTGATCGGGAGACGTGTTCAAATATGTCTCAGTTTTCGTACCCTGGTACTCGGGTGCAACATTCCAGACGCTTTACTAACACTCTCCCGACTTGGAGAGTCAGTCCCTTTAACCTCCTGTTTGGCCCAGTTTGCAATTTCTGCGGAAGATGAACAGGAATAGCGAGAACCAATGAGAGACTAGCTGGAGGTGTCTGGACGGGCAAATTTAACTCTCATTTCCCACCAGGAAGAGGAAATAACCAAAGGCTCAGCGTGCCGTGCCGGAACCAGATTAGGGCCTGAAGCCATCCTGTGGTGTTGCGGCCAGCTCACAAGAAAACGAGTTGAAGAAAGGAGCTCAGGGGCACTGTAATTCACAAACCTGCAGAGTTATAAATGACAACTATCGTCCAAAAATATACTGAAGTAAGGCTGCCAAGAGGACTTGAAAGCGGGGCAGAATTGCAGGAAACCGATTTCAGGAGGTAGACTGGAATTGCATTGAAAGCATAGGAAAAGAGGCAGAACGTCCACAATGATGCAGTTGGCCAAAAAGGGCGTATGCGTTTTTTTCTGAATATATTCAGGAAAAAACGCATACGCCCTTTTTGGCCAACCAAGCAAGCTTGCAAAGGAAATCTGCACTACAATGAAGTCTCACTTCCCCCCGGTCAAAAGGGCCATCTGAAAAAAGTGTAAAATCCAGAAAGGCAGGACAGGCCATGGAGAACTGGGAGCCTTGTTATACTGATGGGCGGGATGTAAATTGCCAACAGACACTCGGGAGAAGTGTATGGTGTTTCCTGAAACATCTAAAAAACAAAGCAACAGAGCCTAGGGCACTTCCACTTATGGTCCTATAGCTTAGGGAAATTAAAATCAAAAAGATACAGCCACCCCAATGTTTGGGACGCCTCTGTTTACAATAACCTCGTTTACCGTACAAGTTCAATATCACAGAAAGTGAAAAATGGATAAAGAACTTGTGGTACTTACGTACAATGCAGTATCACTCAGCAGTGAAATCTATGTCATCAGGCCCGTAGCAGCACAATGAGTGGATTCAGGTACGATGATTCTAACTGAAATAAGTCACACAGAAAAAGAAACATCATAAGATATCAGTAATACACGGAATGTAAACTTGGCTACACAGGAACTGAATTACAGAACAGAACAGGGTCTCAAATTTAGAAAACCAACTTATGCTTGTTTAAGGGTAAAGGTGAGTTGGGGTGCTGCATAAAACCAGAGATTGAAATGAGCACAGATAAAGTTCCTTAAGCCAAATATGGAATAGACAAGAGCTACTCCTTGCTCAACGAAATGGCTCAACACCGCATATTAAACGCCTAAGAATATACCTGACTCGTAAGTATCTTAAAACCTATGGATTGCTATGTCTCCGAAAGAGAATCAAGCATGTGTACAGGGACATAAACGCAGCAGTGATAGGATTGGAGAGGTTCGGTGAGCAAATGAAGACCCTTTGAAGTCATATTGCATGGTACCCATTCCACGGGTTTCAACTACCCAGGTTTAAGGTATTCTTCCTTCAGCTAAAACATGCATGTGGAACCTAGAGTATGATCAACCATGTGATCGGGAGACGTGTTCAAATATGTCTCAGTTTTCGTACCCTGGTACTCGGGTGCAACATTCCAGACGCTTTACTAACACTCTCCCGACTTGGAGAGTCAGTCCCTTTAACCTCCTGTTTGGCCCAGTTTGCAATTTCTGCGGAAGATGAACAGGAATAGCGAGAACCAATGAGAGACTAGCTGGAGGTGTCTGGACGGGCAAATTTAACTCTCATTTCCCACCAGGAAGAGGAAATAACCAAAGGCTCAGCGTGCCGTGCCGGAACCAGATTAGGGCCTGAAGCCATCCTGCGGTGTTGCGGCCAGCTCACAAGAAAAGGAGTTGAAGAAAGGAGCTCAGGGGCACTGTAATTCACAAACATGCAGAGTTATAAATGACAACTATCGTCCAAAAATATACTGAAGTAAGGCTGCCAAGAGGACTTGAAAGCGGGGCAGAATTGCAGGAAACTGATTTCAGGAGGTAGACTGGAATTGCATTGAAAGCATAGGAAAAGAGGCAGAACGTCCACAATGATGCACTTGGCCAAAAAGGGCGTATGCGTTTTTTCCTGAATATATTCAGGAAAAAACGCATACGCCCTTTTTGGCCAACCAAGCAAGCTTGCAAAGGAAATCTGCACTACAATGAAGTCTCACTTCCCCCCGGTCAAAAGGGCCATCTGAAAAAAGTGTAAAATCCAGAAAGGCAGGACAGGCCATGGAGAACTGGGAGCCTTGTTATGCTGATGGGCGGGATGTAAATTGCCAACAGACACTCGGGAGAAGTGTATGGTGTTTCCTGAAACATCTAAAAAACAAAGCAACAGAGCCTAGGGCACTTCCACTTATGGTCCTATAGCTTAGGGAAATTAAAATCAAAAAGATACAGCCACCCCAATGTTTGGGACGCCTCTGTTTACAAGAACCTCGTTTACCGTACAAGTTCAATATCACAGAAAGTGAAAAATGGATAAAGAACTTGTGGTACTTACGTACAATGCAGTATCACTCAGCAGTGAAATCTATGTCATCAGGCCCGTAGCAGCACAATGAGTGGATTCAGGTACGATGATTCTAACTGAAATAAGTCACACAGAAAAAGAAACATCATAAGATATCAGTAATACACGGAATGTAAACTTGGCTACACAGGAACTGAATTACAGAACAGAACAGGGTCTCAAATTTAGAAAACCAACTTATGCTTGTTTAAGGGTAAAGGTGAGTTGGGGTGCTGCATAAAACCAGAGATTGAAATGAGCACAGATAAAGTTCCTTAAGCCAAATATGGAATAGACAAGAGCTACTCCTTGCTCAACGAAATGGCTCAACACCGCATATTAAACGCCTAAGAATGTACCTGACTCGTAAGTATCTTAAAACCTATGGATTGCTATGTCTCCGAAAGAGAATCAAGCATGTGTACAGGGACATAAACGCAGCAGTGATAGGATTGGAGAGGTTCGGTGAGCAAATGAAGACCCTTTGAAGTCATATTGCATGGTACCCATTCCACGGGTTTCAACTACCCAGGTTTAAGGTATTCTTCCTTCAGCTAAAACATGCATGTGGAACCTAGAGTATGATCAACCATGTGATCGGGAGACGTGTTCAAATATGTCTCAGTTTTCGTACCCTGGTACTCGGGTGCAACATTCCAGACGCTTTACTAACACTCTCCCGACTTGGAGAGTCAGTCCCTTTAACCTCCTGTTTGGCCCAGTTTGCAATTTCTGCGGAAGATGAACAGGAATAGCGAGAACCAATGAGAGACTAGCTGGAGGTGTCTGGACGGGCAAATTTAACTCTCATTTCCCACCAGGAAGAGGAAATAACCAAAGGCTCAGTGTGCCGTGCCGGAACCAGATTAGGGCCTGAAGCCATCCTGCGGTGTTGCGGCCAGCTCATAAGAAAAGGAGTTGAAGAAAGGAGCTCAGGGGCACTGTAATTCACAAACCTGCAGAGTTATAAATGACAACTATCGTCCAAAAATATACTGAAGTAAGGCTGCCAAGAGGACTTGAAAGCGGGGCAGAATTGCAGGAAACTGATTTCAGGAGGTAGACTGGAATTGCATTGAAAGCATAGGAAAAGAGGCAGAACGTCCACAATGATGCACTTGGCCAAAAAGGGCGTATGCGTTTTTTCCTGAATATATTCAGGAAAAAACGCATACGCCCTTTTTGGCCAACCAAGCAAGCTTGCAAAGGAAATCTGCACTACAATGAAGTCTCACTTCCCCCCGGTCAAAAGGGCCATCTGAAAAACGTGTAAAATCCAGAAAGGCAGGACAGGCCATGGAGAACTGGGAGCCTTGTTATGCTGATGGGCGGGATGTAAATTGCCAACAGACACTCGGGAGAAGTGTATGGTGTTTCCTGAAACATCTAAAAAACAAAGCAACAGAGCCTAGGGCACTTCCACTTATGGTCCTATAGCTTAGGGAAATTAAAATCAAAAAGATACAGCCACCCCAATGTTTGGGACGCCTCTGTTTACAAGAACCTCGTTTACCGTACAAGTTCAATATCACAGAAAGTGAAAAATGGATAAAGAACTTGTGGTACTTACGTACAATGCAGTATCACTCAGCAGTGAAATCTATGTCATCAGGCCCGTAGCAGCACAATGAGTGGATTCAGGTACGATGATTCTAACTGAAATAAGTCACACAGAAAAAGAAACATCATAAGATATCAGTAATACACGGAATGTAAACTTGGCTACACAGGAACTGAATTACAGAACAGAACAGTGTCTCAAATTTAGAAAACCAACTTATGCTTGTTTAAGGGTAAAGGTGAGTTGGGGTGCTGCATAAAACCAGAGATTGAAATGAGCACAGATAAAGTTCCTTAAGCCAAATATGGAATAGACAAGAGTTACTCCTGGCTCAACAAAATGGACTCAACACCGCATATTAAACGCCTAAGAATGTACCTGACTCTTAAGTATCTTAAAACCTATGGATTGCTATGTCTCCGAAAGAGAATCAAGCATGTGTACAGGGACATAAACAAAGCAGTGATAGGATTGGAGAGGTTCGGTGAGCAAATGAAGACCCTTTGAAGTCATATTGCATGGTACCCATTCCACGGGTTTCAACTACCCAGGTTTAAGGTATTCCTCCTTCAGCTAAAACATGCATGTGGAACCTAGAGTATGATCAACCATGTGATCGGGAGACGTGTTCAAATATGTCTCAGTTTTCGTACCCTGGTACTCGGGTGCAACATTCCAGACGCTTTACTAACACTCTCCCGACTTGGAGAGTCAGTCCCTTTAACCTCCTGTTTGGCCCAGTTTGCAATTTCTGCGGAAGATGAACAGGAATAGCGAGAACCAATGAGAGACTAGCTGGGGGTGTCTGGACGGGCAAATTTAACTCTCATTTCCCACCAGGAAGAGGAAATAACCAAAGGCTCAGCGTGCCGTGCCGGAACCAGATTAGGGCCTGAAGCCATCCTACGGTGTTGCGGCCAGCTCACAAGAAAACGAGTTGAAGAAAGGAGCTCAGGGGCACTGTAATTCAGAAACCTGCAGAGTTATAAATGACAACTATCGTCCAAAAATATACTGAAGTAAGGCTGCCAAGAGGACTTGAAAGCGGGGCATAATTGCAGGAAACCGATTTCAGGAGGTACACTGGAATTGCATTGAAAGCATAGGAAAAGAGGCAGAACGTCCACAATGATGCACTTGGCCAAAAAGGGCGTATGCATTTTTTCCTGAATATATTCAGGAAAAAACGCATACGCCCTTTTTGGCCAACCAAGCAAGCTTGCAAAGGAAATCTGCACTACAATGAAGTCTCACTTCCCCCCGGTCAAAAGGGCCTTCTGAAAAAAGTGTAAAATCCAGAAACGCAGAACAGGCCATGGAGAACTGGGAGCCTTGTTATGCTGATGGGCGGGATGTAAATTGCCAACAGACACTCGGGAGAAGTGTATGGTGTTTCCTGAAACATCTAAAAAACAAAGCAACAGAGCCTAGGGCACTTCCACTTATTGCCCTATAGCTTAGGGAAATTAAAATCAAAACGACACAGCCACCCCAAAGTTTGGGACGCCTCTGTTTACAAGAACCTCGTTTACCGTACAAGTTCAATATCACAGAAAGTGAAAAATGGATAAAGAACTTGTGGTACTTACGTACAATGCAGTATCACTCAGCAGTGAAATCTATGTCATCAGGCCCGTAGCAGCACAATGAGTGGATTCAGGTACGATGATTCTAACTGAAATAAGTCACACAGAAAAAGAAACATCATAAGATATCAGTAATACACGGAATGTAAACTTGGCTACACAGGAACTGAATTACAGAACAGAACAGGGTCTCAAATTTAGAAAACCAACTTATGCTTGTTTAAGGGTAAAGGTGAGTTGGGGTGCTGCATAAAACCAGAGATTGAAATGAGCACAGATAAAGTTCCTTAAGCCAAATATGGAATAGACAAGAGCTACTCCTTGCTCAACGAAATGGCTCAACACCGCATATTAAACGCCTAAGAATGTACCTGACTCGTAAGTATCTTAAAACCTATGGATTGCTATGTCTCTGAAAGACAATCAAGCATGTGTACAGGGACATAAACGCAGCAGTGATAGGATTGGAGAGGTTCGGTGAGCAAATGAAGACCCTTTGAAGTCATATTGCATGGTACCCATTCCACGGGTTTCAACTACCCAGGTTTAAGGTATTCTTCCTTCAGCTAAAACATGCATGTGGAACCTAGAGTATGATCAACCATGTGATCGGGAGACGTGTTCAAATATGTCTCAGTTTTCGTACCCTGGTACTCGGGTACAACATTCCAGACGCTTTACTAACACTCTCCCGACTTGGAGAGTCAGTCCCTTTAACCTCCTGTTTGGCCCAGTTTGCAATTTCTGCGGAAGATGAACAGGAATAGCGAGAACCAATGAGAGACTAGCTGGAGGTGTCTGGACGGGCAAATTTAACTCTCATTTCCCACCAGGAAGAGGAAATAACCAAAGGCTCAGCGTGCCGTGCCGGAACCAGATTAGGGCCTGAAGCCATCCTGCGGTGTTGCGGCCAGCTCATAAGAAAAGGAGTTGAAGAAAGGAGCTCAGGGGCACTGTAATTCACAAACCTGCAGAGTTATAAATGACAACTATCGTCCAAAAATATACTGAAGTAAGGCTGCCAAGAGGACTTGAAAGCGGGGCAGAATTGCAGGAAACTGATTTCAGGAGGTAGACTGGAATTGCATTGAAAGCATAGGAAAAGAGGCAGAACGTCCACAATGATGCACTTGGCCAAAAAGGGCGTATGCGTTTTTTCCTGAATATATTCAGGAAAAAACACATACGCCCTTTTTGGCCAACCAAGCAAGCTTGCAAAGGAAATCTGCACTACAATGAAGTCTCACTTCCCCCCGGTCAAAAGGGCCATCTGAAAAAAGTGTAAAATCCAGAAAGGCAGGACAGGCCATGGAGAACTGGGAGCCTTGTTATGCTGATGGGCGGGATGTAAATTGCCAACAGACACTCGGGAGAAGTGTATGGTGTTTCCTGAAACATATAAAAAACAAAGCAACAGAGCCTAGGGCACTTCCACTTATGGTCCTATAGCTTAGGGAAATTAAAATCAAAAAGATACAGCCACCCCAATGTTTGGGACGCCTCTGTTTACAAGAACCTCGTTTACCGTACAAGTTCAATATCACAGAAAGTGAAAAATGGATAAAGAAATTGTGGTACTTACGTACAATGCAGTATCACTCAGCAGTGAAATCTATGTCATCAGGCCCGTAGCAGCACAATGAGTGGATTCAGGTACGATGATTCTAACTGAAATAAGTCACACAGAAAAAGAAACATCATAAGATATCAGTAATACACGGAATGTAAACTTGGCTACACAGGAACTGAATTACAGAACAGAACAGTGTCTCAAATTTAGAAAACCAACTTATGCTTGTTTAAGGGTAAAGGTGAGTTGGGGTGCTGCATAAAACCAGAGATTGAAATGAGCACAGATAAAGTTCCTTAAGCCAAATATGGAATAGACAAGAGTTACTCCTGGCTCAACGAAATGGACTCAACACCGCATATTAAACGCCTAAGAATGTACCTGACTCTTAAGTATCTTAAAACCTATGGATTGCTATGTCTCCGAAAGAGAATCAAGCATGTGTACAGGGACATAAACGCAGCAGTGATAGGATTGGAGAGGTTCGGTGAGCAAATGAAGACCCTTTGAAGTCATATTGCATGGTACCCATTCCACGGGTTTCAACTACCCAGGTTTAAGGTATTCTTCCTTCAGCTAAAACATGCATGTGGAACCTAGAGTATGATCAACCATGTGATCGGGAGACGTGTTCAAATATGTCTCAGTTTTCGTACCCTGGTACTCGGGTGCAACATTCCAGATGCTTTACTAACACTCTCCCGACTTGGAGAGTCAGTCCCTTTAACCTCCTGTTTGGCCCAGTTTGCAATTTCTGCGGAAGATGAACAGGAATAGCGAGAACCAATGAGAGACTAGCTGGAGGTGTCTGGACGGGCAAATTTAACTCTCATTTCCCACCAGGAAGAGGAAATAACCAAAGGCTCAGCGTGCCATGCCGGAACCAGATTAGGGCCTGAAGCCATCCTGCGGTGTTGCAGCCAGGTCACAAGAAAGCGAGTTGAAGAAAGGAGCTCAGGGGCACTGTAATTCACAAACCTGCAGAGTTATAAATGACAGCTATCGTCCAAAAATATACTGAAGTAAGGCTGCCAAGAGGACTTGAAAGCGGGGCAGAATTGCAGGAAACCGATTTCAAGAGGTAGACTGGAATTGCATTGAAAGCATAGGAAAAGAGGCAGAACGTCCACAATGATGCACTTGGCCAAAAAGGGCGTATGCGTTTTTTCCTGAATATATTCAGGAAAAAACGCATACGCCCTTTTTGGCCAACCAAGCAAGCTTGCAAAGGAAATCTGCACTACAATGAAGTCTCACTTCCCCCCGGTCAAAAGGGCCATCTGAAAAAAGTGTAAAATCCAGAAAGGCAGGACAGGCCATGGAGAACTGGGAGCCTTGTTATGCTGATGGGCGGGATGTAAATTGCCAACAGACACTCGGGAGAAGTGTATGGTGTTTCCTGAAACATCTAAAAAACAAAGCAACAGAGCCTAGGGCACTTCCACTTATGGTCCTATAGCTTAGGGAAATTAAAATCAAAAAGATACAGCCACCCCAATGTTTGGGACGCCTCTGTTTACAAGAACCTCGTTTACCGTACAAGTTCAATATCACAGAAAGTGAAAAATGGATAAAGAACTTGTGGTACTTACGTACAATGCAGTATCACTCAGCAGTGAAATCTATGTCATCAGGCCCGTAGCAGCACAATGAGTGGATTCAGGTACGATGATTCTAACTGAAATAAGTCACACAGAAAAAGAAACATCATAAGATATCACTAATACACGGAATGTAAACTTGGCTACACAGGAACTGAATTACAGAACAGAACAGGGTCTCAAATTTAGAAAACCAACTTATGCTTGTTTAAGGGGAAAGGTGAGTTGGGGTGCTGCATAAAACCAGAGATTGAAATGAGCACAGATAAAGTTCCTTAAGCCAAATATGGAATAGACAAGAGCTACTCCTTGCTCAACGAAATGGGCTCAACACCGCATATTAAACGCCTAAGAATGTACCTGACTCTTAAGTATCTTAAAACCTATGGATTGCTATGTCTCCGAAAGAGAATCAAGCATGTGTACAGGGACATAAACAAAGCAGTGATAGGATTGGAGAGGTTCGGTGAGCAAATGAAGACCCTTTGAAGTCATATTGCATGGTACCCATTCCACGGGTTTCAACTACCCAGGTTTAAGGTATTCCTCCTTCAGCTAAAACATGCATGTGGAACCTAGAGTATGATCAACCATGTGATCGGGAGACGTGTTCAAATATGTCTCAGTTTTCGTACCCTGGTACTCGGGTGCAACATTCCAGACGCTTTACTAACACTCTCCCGACTTGGAGAGTCAGTCCCTTTAACCTCCTGTTTGGCCCAGTTTGCAATTTCTGCGGAAGATGAACAGGAATAGCGAGAACCAATGAGAGACTAGCTGGAGGTGTCTGGACGGGCAAATTTAACTCTCATTTCCCACCAGGAAGAGGAAATAACCAAAGGCTCAGCGTGCCGTGCCGGAACCAGATTAGGGCCTGAAGCCATCCTGCGGTGTTGCGGCCAGCTCACAAGAAAACGAGTTGAAGAAAGGAGCTCAGGGGCACTGTAATTCACAAACCTGCAGAGTTATAAATGACAACTATCGTCCAAAAATATACTGAAGTAAGGCTGCCAAGAGGACTTGAAAGCGGGGCAGAATTGCAGGAAACCGATTTCAGGAGGTAGACTGGAATTGCATTGAAAGCATAGGAAAAGAGGCAGAACGTCCACAATGATGCACTTGGCCAAAAAGGGCGTATGTGTTTTTTCCTGAATATATTCAGGAAAAAACGCATACGCCCTTTTTGGCCAACCAAGCAAGCTTGCAAAGGAAATCTGCACTACAATGAAGTCTCACTTCCCCCCGGTCAAAAGGGCCATCTGAAAAAAGTGTAAAATCAAGAAACGCAGAACAGGCCATGGAGAACTGGGAGCTTTGTTATGCTGATGGGCGGGATGTCAATTGCCAACAGACACTCGGGAGAAGTGTATGGTGTTTCCTGAAACATCTAAAAAACAAAGCAACAGAGCCTAGGGCACTTCCACTTATGGTCCTATAGCTTAGGGAAATTAAAATCAAAAAGATACAGCCACCCCAATGTTTGGGACGCCTCTGTTTTCAAGAACCTCGTTTACCGTACAAGTTCAATATCAGAGAAAGTGAAAAATGCATAAAGAACTTGTGGTACTTACGTACAATGCAGTATCACTCAGCAGTGAAATCTAAGTCATCAGGCCCGTAGCAGCACAATGAGTGGATTCAGGTACGATGATTCTAACTGAAATAAGTCACACAGAAAAAGAAACATGATAAGATATCAGTAATACACGGAATGTAAACTTGGCTACACAGGAACTGAATTACAGAACAGAACAGGGTCTCAAATTTAGAAAACCAACTTATGCTTGCTTAAGGGTAAAGGTGAGTTGGGGTGCTGCATAAAACCAGAGATTGAAATGAGCACAGATAAAGTTCCTTAAGCCAAATATGGAATAGACAAGAGCTACTCCTTGCTCAACGAAATGGACTCAACACCACATATTAAACGCCTAAGAATGTACCTGACTCTTAAGTATCTTAAAACCTATGCATTGCTATGTCTCCGAAAGAGAATCAAGCATGTGTACAGGGACATAAACGCAGCAGTGATAGGATTGGAGAGTTTCGGTGAGCAAATGAAGACCCTTTGAAGTCATATTGCATGGTACCCATTCCACGGGTCTCAACTCTCCAGGTTTAAGGTATTCTTCCTTCAGCTAAAACATGCATGTGGAACCCAGAGTATGATCAATCGTGTGAACGGGAGACGTGTTCAAATATGTCTCAGTTTTCCTCCCCTGGTACTCGGGTGCAACATTCCAGACGCTTTACTAACACTCTCCCCACTTGGAGAGTCAGCGCCTTTAACCTCCTGTTTGGCCCAGTTTGCAATTTCTGCGGAAGATGAACAGGAATAGCGAGAAACAATGAGAGACTAGCTGGAGGTGTCTGGACGGGCAAATTTAACTCTCATTTCCCACCAGGAAGAGGAAATAACCAAAGGCTCAGCGTGCCGTGCCGGAACCAGAATAGGGCCTGAAGCCATCCTGCGGTGTTGCGGCCAGCTCACAAGAAAGCAAGTTGAAGAAAGGAGCTCAGGGGCACTGTAATTCACAAACCTGCAGAGTTATAAATGACAGCTATCGTCCAAAAATATACTGAAGTAAGGCTGCCAAGAGGACTTGAAAGCGGGGCAGAATTGCAGGAAACCGATTTCAGGAGGTACACTGGAATTGCATTGAAAGCATAGGAAAAGAGGCAGAACGTCCACAATGATGCACTTGGCCAAAAAGGGCGTATGCGTTTTTTCCTGAATATATTCAGGAAAAAACGCATACGCCCTTTTTGGCCAACCAAGCAAACTTGCAAAGGAAATCTGCACTACAATGAAGTCTCACTTCCCCCCGGTCAAAAGGGCCATCTGAAAAAGGTGTAAAATCCAGAAAGGCAGGACAGGCCATGGAGAACTGGGAGCCTTGTTATGCTGATGGGCGGGATGTAAATTGCCAACAGACACTTGGGAGAAGTGTATGGTGTTTCCTGAAACATCTAAGAAACAAAGCAACAGAGCCTAGGGCACTTTCACTTATGGTCCTATAGCTTAGGGAAATTAAAATCAAAAAGACACAGCTACCCCAAAGTTTGGGACGCCTCTGTTTACAAGAACCTCGTTTACCGTACAAGTTCAATATCACAGAAAGTGAAAAATGGATAAAGAACTTGTGGTACTTACGTACAATGCAGTATCACTCAGCAATGAAATCTATGTCATCAGGCCCGTAGCAGCATAATGAGTGGATTCAGGTATGATGATTCTAACTGAAATAAGTCACACAGAAAAAGAAACATCATAAGATATCACTAATACACGGAATGTAAACTTGGCTACACAGGAACTGAATTCCAAAACACAACAGTGTCTCAAATTTAGAAAACCAACTTATGCTTGCTTAAGGGGAAAGGTGAGTTGGGGTGCTGCATAAAACCAGAGATTGAAATGAGCACAGATAAAGTTCCTGAAGCCAAATATGGAATAGAAAAGAGCTACTCCTTGCTCAACGAAATGGACTCAACACCCCATATTAAACGCCTAAGAATGTACCTTACTAGTAAGTATCTTAAAACTTATGGATTGCTATGTCTCCGAAAGAGAATCAAGCATGTGTACAGGGACATAAACGCAGCAGTGATAGGATTGGAGAGGTTCGGTGAGCAAATGAAGACCCTTTGAAGTCATATTGCATGGTACCCATTCCACGGGTTTCAACTACCCAGTTTTAAGGTATTCTTCCTTCAGCTAAAACATGCATGTGGAACCTAGAGTATGATCAACCATGTGATCGGGAGACGTGTTCAAATATGTCTCAGTTTTCGTACCCTGGTACTCGGGTGCAACATTCCAGACGCTTTACTAACACTCTCCCGACTTGGAGAGTCAGTCCCTTTAACCTCCTGTTTGGCCCAGTTTGCAATTTCTGCGGAAGATGAACAGGAATAGCGAGAACCAATGAGAGACTAGCTGGAGGTGTCTGGACGGGCAAATTTAACTCTCATTTCCCACCAGGAAGAGGAAATAACCAAAGGCTCAGCGTGCCATGCCGGAACAAGATTAGGGCCTGAAGCCATCCTGCGGTGTTGAGGCCAGGTCACAAGAAAGCGAGTTGAAGAAAGGGGCTCAGGGGCACTGTAATTCACAAACCTGCAGAGTTATAAATGACAGCTATCGTCCAAAAATATACTGAAGTAAGGCTGCCAAGAGGACTTGAAAGCGGGGCAGAATTGCAGGAAACCGATTTCAGGAGGTAGACTGGAATTGCATTGAAAGCATAGGAAAAGAGGCAGAACGTCCACAATGATGCACTTGGCCAAAAAGGGCGTATGCGTTTTTTCCTGAATATATTCAGGAAGAAACGCATACGCCCTTTTTGGCCAACCAAGCAAACTTGCAAAGGAAATCTGCACTACAATGAAGTCTCACTTCCCCCCGGTCAAAAGGGCCATCTGAAAAAAGTGTAAAATGCAGAAAGGCAGGACAGGCCATGGAGAACTGGGAGCCTTGTTATGATGATGGGCGGGATGTAAATTGCCAACAGACACTCGGGAGAAGTGTATGG
Source organism: Globicephala melas (assembly GCF_963455315.2). Taxonomy (NCBI): domain Eukaryota; kingdom Metazoa; phylum Chordata; class Mammalia; order Artiodactyla; family Delphinidae; genus Globicephala; species Globicephala melas. The sequence goes on along the minus strand of NW_027207631.1, from coordinate 72,332 downwards.
TGTTTCCTGAAACGTCTAAAAAACAAAGCAACAGAGCCTAGGGCACTTCCACTTATGGTCCTATAGCTTAGGGAAATTAAAATCAAAAAGATACAGCCACCCCAATGTTTGGGACGCCTCTGTTTACAAGAACCTCGTTTACCGTACAAGTTCAATATCACAGAAAGTGAAAAATGGATAAAGAACTTGTGGTACTTACGTACAATGCAGTATCACTCAACAGTGAAATCTATGTCATCAGGCCCGTAGCAGCACAATGAGTGGATTCAGGTACGATGATTCTAACTGAAATAAGTCACACAGAAAAAGAAACATCATAAGATATCAGTAATACACGGAATGTAAACTTGGCTACACAGGAACTGAATTACAGAACAGAACAGGGTCTCAAATTTAGAAAACCAACTTATGCTTGTTTAAGGGTAAAGGTGAGTTGGGGTGCTGCATAAAACCAGAGATTGAAATGAGCACAGATAAAGTTCCTTAAGCCAAATATGGAATAGACAAGAGCTACTCCTTGCTCAACGAAATGGACTCAACACCGCATATTAAACGCCTAAGAATGTACCTGACTCTTAAGTATCTTAAAACCTATGGATTGCTATGTCTCCGAAAGAGAATCAAGCATGTGTACAGGGACATAAACAAAGCAGTGATAGGATTGGAGAGGTTCGGTGAGCAAATGAAGACCCTTTGAAGTCATATTGCATGGTACCCATTCCACGGGTCTCAACTACCCAGGTTTAAGGTATTCTTCCTTCAGCTAAAACATGCATGTGGAACCCAGAGTATGATCAACCATGTGATCGGGAGACGTGTTCAAATATGTCTCAGTTTTCGTACCCTGGTACTCGGGTGCAACATTCCAGACGCTTTACTAACACTCTCCCGACTTGGAGAGTCAGTCCCTTTAACCTCCTGTTTGGCCCAGTTTGCAATTTCTGCGGAAGATGAACAGGAATAGCGAGAACCAATGAGAGACTAGCTGGAGGTGTCTGGACGGGCAAATTTAACTCTCATTTCCCACCAGGAAGAGGAAATAACCAAAGGCTCAGCGTGCCGTGCCGGAACCAGATTAGGGCCTGAAGCCATCCTGCGGTGTTGCGGCCAGCTCACAAGAAAACGAGTTGAAGAAAGGAGCTCAGGGGCACTGTAATTCACAAACCTGCAGAGTTATAAATGACAACTATCGTCCAAAAATATACTGAAGTAAGGCTGCCAAGAGGACTTGAAAGCGGGGCAGAATTGCAGGAAACCGATTTCAGGAGGTAGACTGGAATTGCATTGAAAGCATAGGAAAAGAGGCAGAACGTCCACAATGATGCACTTGGCCAAAAAGGGCGTATGCGTTTTTTCCTGAATATATTCAGGAAAAAACGCATACGCCCTTTTTGGCCAACCAAGCAAGCTTGCAAAGGAAATCTGCACTACAATGAAGTCTCACTTCCCCCCGGTCAAAAGGGCCATCTGAAAAAAGTGTAAAATCAAGAAACGCAGAACAGGCCATGGAGAACAGGGAGCTTTGTTATGCTGATGGGCGGGATGTCAATTGCCAACAGACACTCAGGAGAAGTGTATGGTGTTTCCTGAAACATCTAAGAAACAAAGCAACAGAGCCTAGGGCACTTCCACTTATGGTCCTATAGCTTAGGGAAATTAAAATCAAAAAGATACAGCCACCCCAATGTTTGGGACGCCTCTGTTTACAAGAACCTCGTTTACCGTACAAGTTCAATATCACAGAAAGTGAAAAATGGATAAAGAACTTGTGGTACTTACGTACAATGCAGTATCACTCAGCAGTGAAATCTAAGTCATCAGGCCCGTAGCAGCACAATGAGTGGATTCAGGTACGATGATTCTAACTGAAATAAGTCACACAGAAAAAGAAACATCATAAGATATCAGTAATACATGGAATGTAAACTTGGCTACACAGGAACTGAATTACAGAACAGAACAGGGTCTCAAATTTAGAAAACCAACTTATGCTTGCTTAAGGGTAAAGGTGAGTTGGGGTGCCGGAACCAGAATAGGGCCTGAAGCCATCCTGCGGTGTTGCGGCCAGCTCACAAGAAAGCAAGTTGAAGAAAGGAGCTCAGGGGCACTGTAATTCACAAAACTGCAGAGTTATAAATGACAGCTATCGTCCAAAAATATACTGAAGTAAGGCTGCCAAGAGGACTTGAAAGCGGGGCAGAATTGCAGGAAACCGATTTCAGGAGGTAGACTGGAATTGCATTGAAAGCATAGGAAAAGAGGCAGAACGTCCACAATGATGCACTTGGCCAAAAAGGGCGTATGCGTTTTTTCCTGAATATATTCAGGAAAAAACGCATACGCCCTTTTTGGCCAACCAAGCAAACTTGCAAAGGAAATCTGCACTACAATGAAGTCTCACTTCCCCCCGGTCAAAAGGGCCATCTGAAAAAGGTGTAAAATCCAGAAAGGCAGGACAGGCCATGGAGAACTGGGAGCCTTGTTATGCTGATGGGCGGGATGTAAATTGCCAACAGACACTTGGGAGAAGTGTATGGTGTTTCCTGAAACATCTAAGAAACAAAGCAACAGAGCCTAGGGCACTTTCACTTATGGTCCTATAGCTTAGGGAAATTAAAATCAAAAAGACACAGCTACCCCAAAGTTTGGGACGCCTCTGTTTACAAGAACCTCGTTTACCGTACAAGTTCAATATCACAGAAAGTGAAAAATGGATAAAGAACTTGTGGTACTTACGTACAATGCAGTATCACTCAGCAATGAAATCTATGTCATCAGGCCCGTAGCAGCATAATGAGTGGATTCAGGTATTATGATTCTAACTGAAATAAGTCACACAGAAAAAGAAACATCATAAGATATCACTAATACACGGAATGTAAACTTGGCTACACAGGAACTGAATTCCAAAACACAACAGGGTCTCAAATTTAGAAAACCAACTTATGCTTGCTTAAGGGGAAAGGTGAGTTGGGGTGCTGCATAAAACCAGAGATTGAAATGAGCACAGATAAAGTTCCTTAAGCCAAATATGGAATAGAAAAGAGCTACTCCTTGCTCAACGAAATGGACTCAACACCCCATATTAAACGCCTAAGAATGTACCTTACTAGTAAGTATCTTAAAACCTATGGATTGCTATGTCTCCAAAAGAGAATCAAGCGTGTGTACAGGGGCATAAACGCAGCAGTGATAGGATTGGAGAGGTTCGGTGAGCAAATGAAGACCCTTTGAAGTCATATTGCATGGTACCCATTCCACGGGTTTCAACTACCCACGTTTAAGGTATTCTTCCTTCAGCTAAAACATGCATGTGGAACCCAGAGTATGATCAACCGTGTGATCGGGAGACCTGTTCAAATATGTCTCAGTTTTCGTACCCTGGTACACGGGTGCAACATTCCAGACGCTTTACTAACACTCTCCCGACTTGGAGAGTCAGTCCCTTTAACCTCCTGTTTGGCCCAGTTTGCAATTTCTGCGGAAGATGAACAGGAATAGCAAGAACCAATGAGAGACTAGCTGGAGGTCTCTGGACGGGCAAATTTAACTCTCATTTCCCACCAGGAAGAGGAATTAACCAAAGGCTCGGCGTGCCGTGCCGGAACCAGATTAGGGCCTGAAGCCATCCTGCGGTGTTGCGGCCAGCTCACAAGAAAGCGAGTTGAAGAAAGGAGCTCAGGGGCACTGTAATTCACAAACCTGCAGAGTTATAAATGACAGCTATCATCCAAAAATATACTGAAGTAAGGCTGCCAAGAGGACTTGAAAGCGGGGCAGAATTGCAGGAAACCGATTTCAGGAGGTACACTGGAATTGCATTGAAAGCATAGGAAAAGAGGCAGAACGTTCACAATGATGCACTTGGCCAAAAAGGACGTATGCGTTTTTTCCTGAATATATTCAGGAAAAAACGCATACGCCCTTTTTGGCCAACCAAGCAAACTTGCAAAGGAAATCTGCACTACAATGAAGTCTCACTTCCCCCCAGTCAAAAGGGCCATCTGAAAAAAGTGTAAAATCCAGAAAGGCAGGACAGGCCATGGAGAACTGGGAGCCTTGTTATGCTGATGGGCGGGATGTAAATTGCCAACAGCCACTCGGGAGAAGTGTATGGTGTTTCCTGAAACATCTGAAAAACAAAGCAACAGAGCCTAGGGCACTTCCACTTATGGCCCTATAGCTTAGGGAAATTAAAATCAAAACGACACAGCCACCCCAAAGTTTGGGACGCCTCTGTTTACAAGAACCTCGTTTACCGTACAAGTTCAATATCAGAGAAAGTGAAAAATGGATAAAGAACTTGTGGTACTTACGTACAATGCAGTATCACTCAGCAGTGAAATCTATGTCATCAGGCCCGTAGCAGCACAATGAGTGGATTCAGGTACGATGATTCTAACTGAAATAAGTCACACAGAAAAAGAAACATCATAAGATATCAGTAATACACGGAATGTAAACTTGGCTACACAGGAACTGAATTACAGAACAGAACAGGGTCTCAAATTTAGAAAACCAACTTATGCTTGTTTAAGGGTAAAGGTGAGTTGGGGTGCTGCATAAAACCAGAGATTGAAATGAGCACAGATAAAGTTCCTTAAGCCAAATATGGAATAGACAAGAGCTACTCCTTGCTCAACGAAATGGACTCAACACCGCATATTAAACGCCTAAGAATGTACCTGACTCTTAAGTATCTTAAAACTTATGGATTGCTATGTCTCCGAAAGAGAATCAAGCATGTGTACAGGGACATAAACGCAGCAGTGATAGGATTGGAGAGGTTCGGTGAGCAAATGAAGACCCTTTGAAGTCATATTGCATGGTACCCATTCCACGGGTTTCAACTACCCAGGTTTAAGGTATTCTTCCTTCAGCTAAAACATGCATGTGGAACCTAGAGTATGATCAACCATGTGATCGGGAGACGTGTTCAAATATGTCTCAGTTTTCGTACCCTGGTACTCGGGTGCAACATTCCAGACGCTTTACTAACACTCTCCCAACTTGGAGAGTCAGTCCCTTTAACCTCCTGTTTGGCCCAGTTTGCAATTTCTGCGGAAGATGAACAGGAATAGCGAGAACCAATGAGAGACTAGCTGGAGGTGTCTGGACGGGCAAATTTAACTCTCATTTCCCACCAGGAAGAGGAAATAACCAAAGGCTCAGCGTGCCATGCCGGAACAAGATTAGGGCCTGAAGCCATCCTGCGGTGTTGAGGCCAGGTCACAAGAAAGCGAGTTGAAGAAAGGGGCTCAGGGGCACTGTAATTCACAAACCTGCAGAGTTATAAATGACAGCTATCGTCCAAAAATATACTGAAGTAAGGCTGCCAAGAGGACTTGAAAGCGGGGCAGAATTGCAGGAAACCGATTTCAGGAGGTAGACTGGAATTGCATTAAAAGCATAGGAAAAGAGGCAGAACGTCCACAATGATGCACTTGGCCGAAAAGGGCGTATGCGTTTTTTCCTGAATATATTCAGGAAGAAACGCATACGCCCTTTTTGGCCAACCAAGCAAACTTGCAAAGGAAATCTGCACTACAATGAAGTCTCACTTCCCCCCGGTCAAAAGGGCCATCTGAAAAAAGTGTAAAATGCAGAAAGGCAGGACAGGCCATGGAGAACTGGGAGCCTTGTTATGATGATGGGCGGGATGTAAATTGCCAACAGACACTCGGGAGAAGTGTATGGTGTTTCCTGAAACATCTAAAAAACAAAGCAACAGAGCCTAGGGCACTTCCACTTATGGTCCTATAGCTTAGGGAAATTAAAATCAAAAAGATACAGCCACCCCAATGTTTGGGACGCCTCTGTTTACAAGAACCTCGTTTACCGTACAAGTTCAATATCACAGAAAGTGAAAAATGGATAAAGAACTTGTGGTACTTACGTACAATGCAGTATCACTCAGCAGTGAAATCTATGTCATCAGGCCCGTAGCAGCACAATGAGTGGATTCAGGTACGATGATTCTAACTGAAATAAGTCACACAGAAAAAGAAACATCATAAGATATCAGTAATACACGGAATGTAAACTTGGCTACACAGGAACTGAATTACAGAACAGAACAGGGTCTCAAATTTAGAAAACCAACTTATGCTTGTTTAAGGGGAAAGGTGAGTTGGGGTGCTGCATAAAACCAGAGATTGAAATGAGCACAGATAAAGTTCCTTAAGCCAAATATGGAATAGACAAGAGCTACTCCTTGCTCAATGAAATGGACTCAACACCGCATATTAAACGCCTAAGAATGTACCTGACTCTTAAGTATCTTAAAACCTATGGATTGCTATGTCTCCGAAAGAGAATCAAGCATGTGTACAGGGACATAAACAAAGCAGTGATAGGATTGGAGAGGTTCGGTGAGCAAATGAAGACCCTTTGAAGTCATATTGCATGGTACCCATTCCACGGGTTTCAACTACCCAGGTTTAAGGTATTCCTCCTTCAGCTAAAACATGCATGTGGAACCTAGAGTATGATCAACCATATAATCGGGAGACGTGTTCAAATATGTCTCAGTTTTCGTACCCTGGTACTCGGGTGCAACATTCCAGACGCTTTACTAACACTCTCCCGACTTGGAGAGTCAGTCCCTTTAACCTCCTGTTTGGCCCAGTTTGCAATTTCTGCGGAAGATGAACAGGAATAGCGAGAACCAATGAGAGACTAGCTGGAGGTGTCTGGACGGGCAAATTTAACTCTCATTTCCCACCAGGAAGAGGAAATAACCAAAGGCTCAGCGTGCCGTGCCGGAACCAGATTAGGGCCTGAAGCCATCCTGCGGTGTTGCGGCCAGCTCACAAGAAAACGAGTTGAAGAAAGGAGCTCAGGGGCACTGTAATTCACAAACCTGCAGAGTTATAAATGACAACTATCGTCCAAAAATATACTGAAGTAAGGCTGCCAAGAGGACTTGAAAGCGGGGCAGAATTGCAGGAAACCGATTTCAGGAGGTAGACTGGAATTGCATTGAAAGCATAGGAAAAGAGGCAGAACGTCCACAATGATGCACTTGGCCAAAAAGGGCGTATGCGTTTTTTCCTGAATATATTCAGGAAAAAACGCATACGCCCTTTTTGGCCAACCAAGCAAGCTTGCAAAGGAAATCTGCACTACAATGAAGTCTCACTTCCCCCCGGTCAAAAGGGCCATCTGAAAAAAGTGTAAAATCAAGAAACGCAGAACAGGCCATGGAGAACTGGGAGCTTTGTTATGCTGATGGGCGGGATGTCAATTGCCAACAGACACTCGGGAGAAGTGTATGGTGTTTCCTGAAACGTCTAAAAAACAAAGCAACAGAGCCTAGGGCACTTCCACTTATGGTCCTATAGCTTAGGGAAATTAAAATCAAAAAGATACAGCCACCCCAATGTTTGGGACGCCTCTGTTTACAAGAACCTCGTTTACCGTACAAGTTCAATATCACAGAAAGTGAAAAATGGATAAAGAACTTGTGGTACTTACGTACAATGCAGTATCACTCAGCAGTGAAATCTAAGTCATCAGGCCCGTAGCAGCACAATGAGTGGATTCAGGTACGATGATTCTAACTGAAATAAGTCACACAGAAAAAGAAACATCATAAGATATCAGTAATACACGGAATGTAAACTTGGCTACACAGGAACTGAATTACAGAACAGAACAGGGTCTCAAATTTAGAAAACCAACTTATGCTTGCTTAAGGGTAAAGGTGAGTTGGGGTGCTGCATAAAACCAGAGATTGAAATGAGCACAGATAAAGTTCCTTAAGCCAAATATGGAATAGACAAGAGCTACTCCTTGCTCAACGAAATGGACTCAACACCACATATTAAACACCTAAGAATGTACCTGACTCTTAAGTATCTTAAAACCTATGGATTGCTATGTCTCCGAAAGAGAATCAAGCATGTGTACAGGGACATAAACGCAGCAGTGATAGGATTGGAGAGGTTCGGTGAGCAAATGAAGACCCTTTGAAGTCATATTGCATGGTACCCATTCCACGGGTCTCAACTCTCCAGGTTTAAGGTATTCTTCCTTCAGCTAAAACATGCATGTGGAACCCAGAGTATGATCAATCGTGTGAACGGGAGACGTGTTCAAATATGTCTCAGTTTTCCTCCCCTGGTACTCGGGTGCAACATTCCAGACGCTTTACTAACACTCTCCCCACTTGGAGAGTCAGCGCCTTTAACCTCCTGTTTGGCCCAGTTTGCAATTTCTGCGGAAGATGAAGAGGAATAGGGAGAACCAATGAGAGACTAGCTGGAGGTGTCTGGACGGGCAAATTTAACTCTCATTTCCCACCAGGAAGAGGAAATAACCAAAGGCTCAGCGTGCCGTGCCGGAACCAGAATAGGGCCTGAAGCCATCCTGCGGTGTTGCGGCCAGCTCACAAGAAAGCAAGTTGAAGAAAGGAGCTCAGGGGCACTGTAATTCACAAAACTGCAGAGTTATAAATGACAGCTATCGTCCAAAAATATACTGAAGTAAGGCTGCCAAGAGGACTTGAAAGCGGGGCAGAATTGCAGGAAACCGATTTCAGGAGGTAGACTGGAATTGCATTGAAAGCATAGGAAAAGAGGCAGAACGTCCACAATGATGCACTTGGCCAAAAAGGGCGTATGCGTTTTTTCCTGAATATATTCAGGAAAAAACGCATACGCCCTTTTTGGCCAACCAAGCAAACTTGCAAAGGAAATCTGCACTACAATGAAGTCTCACTTCCCCCCGGTCAAAAGGGCCATCTGAAAAACGTGTAAAATCCAGAAAGGCAGGACAGGCCATGGAGAACTGGGAGCCTTGTTATGCTGATGGGCGGGATGTAAATTGCCAACAGACACTTGGGAGAAGTGTATGGTGTTTCCTGAAACATCTAAGAAACAAAGCAACAGAGCCTAGGGCACTTTCACTTATGGTCCTATAGCTTAGGGAAATTAAAATCAAAAAGACACAGCTACCCCAAAGTTTGGGACGCCTCTGTTTACAAGAACCTCGTTTACCGTACAAGTTCAATATCACAGAAAGTGAAAAATGGATAAAGAACTTGTGGTACTTACGTACAATGCAGTATCACTCAGCAATGAAATCTATGTCATCAGGCCCGTAGCAGCATAATGAGTGGATTCAGGTATGATGATTCTAACTGAAATAAGTCACACAGAAAAAGAAACATCATAAGATATCACTAATACACGGAATGTAAACTTGGCTACACAGGAACTGAATTCCAAAACACAACAGGGTCTCAAATTTAGAAAACCAACTTATGCTTGCTTAAGGGGAAAGGTGAGTTGGGGTGCTGCATAAAACCAGAGATTGAAATGAGCACAGATAAAGTTCCTTAAGCCAAATATGGAATAGAAAAGAGCTACTCCTTGCTCAACGAAATGGACTCAACACCCCATATTAAACGCCTAAGAATGTACCTTACTAGTAAGTATCTTAAAACCTATGGATTGCTATGTCTCCAAAAGAGAATCAAGCGTGTGTACAGGGGCATAAACGCAGCAGTGATAGGATTGGAGAGGTTCGGTGAGCAAATGAAGACCCTTTGAAGTCATATTGCATGGTACCCATTCCACGGGTTTCAACTACCCACGTTTAAGGTATTCTTCCTTCAGCTAAAACATGCATGTGGAACCCAGAGTATGATCAACCGTGTGATCGGGAGACCTGTTCAAATATGTCTCAGTTTTCGTACCCTGGTACACGGGTGCAACATTCCAGACGCTTTACTAACACTCTCCCGACTTGGAGAGTCAGTCCCTTTAACCTCCTGTTTGGCCCAGTTTGCAATTTCTGCGGAAGATGAACAGGAATAGCGAGAACCAATGAGAGACTAGCTGGAGGTCTCTGGACGGGCAAATTTAACTCTCATTTCCCACCAGGAAGAGGAATTAACCAAAGGCTCGGCGTGCCGTGCCGGAACCAGATTAGGGCCTGAAGCCATCCTGCGGTGTTGCGGCCAGCTCACAAGAAAGCGAGTTGAAGAAAGGAGCTCAGGGGCACTGTAATTCACAAACCTGCAGAGTTATAAATGACAATTATCGTCCAAAAATATACTGAAGTAAGGCTTTCAAGAGGACTTGAAAGCGGGGCAGAATTGCAGGAAACCGATTTCAGGAGGTACACTGGAATTGCATTGAAAGCATAGGAAAAGAGGCAGAACGTTCACAATGATGCACTTGGCCAAAAAGGACATATGCGTTTTTTCCTGAATATATTCAGGAAAAAACGCATACGCCCTTTTTGGCCAACCAAGCAAACTTGCAAAGGAAATCTGCACTACAATGAAGTCTCACTTCCCCCCAGTCAAAAGGGCCATCTGAAAAAAGTGTAAAATCCAGAAAGGCAGGACAGGCCATGGAGAACTGGGAGCCTTGTTATGCTGATGGGCGGGATGTAAATTGCCAACAGCCACTCGGGAGAAGTGTATGGTGTTTCCTGAAACATCTGAAAAACAAAGCAACAGAGCCTAGGGCACTTCCACTTATGGCCCTATAGCTTAGGGAAATTAAAATCAAAACGACACAGCCACCCCAAAGTTTGGGACGCCTCTGTTTACAAGAACCTCGTTTACCGTACAAGTTCAATATCAGAGAAAGTGAAAAATGGATAAAGAACTTGTGGTACTTACGTACAATGCAGTATCACTCAGCAGTGAAATCTATGTCATCAGGCCCGTAGCAGCACAATGAGTGGATTCAGGTACGATGATTCTAACTGAAATAAGTCACACAGAAAAAGAAACATCATAAGATATCAGTAATACACGGAATGTAAACTTGGCTACACAGGAACTGAATTACAGAACAGAACAGGGTCTCAAATTTAGAAAACCAACTTATGCTTGTTTAAGGGTAAAGGTGAGTTGGGGTGCTGCATAAAACCAGAGATTGAAATGAGCACAGATAAAGTTCCTTAAGCCAAATATGGAATAGACAAGAGCTACTCCTTGCTCAACGAAATGGACTCAACACCGCATATTAAACGCCTAAGAATGTACCTGACTCTTAAGTATCTTAAAACTTATGGATTGCTATGTCTCCGAAAGAGAATCAAGCATGTGTACAGGGACATAAACGCAGCAGTGATAGGATTGGAGAGGTTCGGTGAGCAAATGAAGACCCTTTGAAGTCATATTGCATGGTACCCATTCCACGGGTTTCAACTACCCAGGTTTAAGGTATTCTTCCTTCAGCTAAAACATGCATGTGGAACCTAGAGTATGATCAACCATGTGATCGGGAGACGTGTTCAAATATGTCTCAGTTTTCGTACCCTGGTACTCGGGTGCAACATTCCAGACGCTTTACTAACACTCTCCCGACTTGGAGAGTCAGTCCCTTTAACCTCCTGTTTGGCCCAGTTTGCAATTTCTGCGGAAGATGAACAGGAATAGCGAGAACCAATGAGAGACTAGCTGGAGGTGTCTGGACGGACAAATTTAACTCTCATTTCCCACCAGGAAGAGGAAATAACCAAAGGCTCAGCGTGCCATGCCGGAACAAGATTAGGGCCTGAAGCCATCCTGCGGTGTTGAGGCCAGGTCACAAGAAAGCGAGTTGAAGAAAGGGGCTCAGGGGCACTGTAATTCACAAACCTGCAGAGTTATAAATGACAGCTATCGTCCAAAAATATACTGAAGTAAGGCTGCCAAGAGGACTTGAAAGCGGGGCAGAATTGCAGGAAACCGATTTCAGGAGGTAGACTGGAATTGCATTAAAAGCATAGGAAAAGAGGCAGAACGTCCACAATGATGCACTTGGCCGAAAAGGGCATATGCGTTTTTTCCTGAATATATTCAGGAAGAAACGCATACGCCCTTTTTGGCCAACCAAGCAAACTTGCAAAGGAAATCTGCACTACAATGAAGTCTCACTTCCCCCCGGTCAAAAGGGCCATCTGAAAAAAGTGTAAAATGCAGAAAGGCAGGACAGGCCATGGAGAACTGGGAGCCTTGTTATGCTGATGGGCGGGATGTAAATTGCCAACAGACACTCGGGAGAAGTGTATGGTGTTTCCTGAAACATCTAAAAAACAAAGCAACAGAGCCTAGGGCACTTCCACTTATGGTCCTATAGCTTAGGGAAATTAAAATCAAAAAGATACAGCCACCCCAATGTTTGGGACGCCTCTGTTTACAAGAACCTCGTTTACCATACAAGTTCAATATCACAGAAAGTGAAAAATGGATAAAGAACTTGTGGTACTTACGTACAATGCAGTATCACTCAGCAGTGAAATCTATGTCATCAGGCCCGTAGCAGCACAATGAGTGGATTCAGGTACGATGATTCTAACTGAAATAAGTCACACAGAAAAAGAAACATCATAAGATATCAGTAATACACGGAATGTAAACTTGGCTACACAGGAACTGAATTACAGAACAGAACAGGGTCTCAAATTTAGAAAACCAACTTATGCTTGTTTAAGGGTAAAGGTGAGTTGGGGTGCTGCATAAAACCAGAGATTGAAATGAGCACAGATAAAGTTCCTTAAGCCAAATATGGAATAGACAAGAGCTACTCCTTGCTCAACGAAATGGACTCAACACCGCATATTAAACGCCTAAGAATGTACCTGACTCTTAAGTATCTTAAAACCTATGGATTGCTATGTCTCCGAAAGAGAATCAAGCATGTGTACAGGGACATAAACAAAGCAGTGATAGGATTGGAGAGGTTCGGTGAGCAAATGAAGACCCTTTGAAGTCATATTGCATGGTACCCATTCCACGGGTTTCAACTACCCAGGTTTAAGGTATTCCTCCTTCAGCTAAAACATGCATGTGGAACCTAGAGTATGATCAACCATGTGATCGGGAGACGTGTTCAAATATGTCTCAGTTTTCGTACCCTGGTACTCGGGTGCAACATTCCAGACGCTTTACTAACACTCTCCCGACTTGGAGAGTCAGTCCCTTTAACCTCCTGTTTGGCCCAGTTTGCAATTTCTGCGGAAGATGAACAGGAATAGCAAGAACCAATGAGAGACTAGCTGGAGGTGTCTGGACGGGCAAATTTAACTCTCATTTCCCACCAGGAAGAGGAAATAACCAAAGGCTCAGCGTGCTGTGCCGGAACCAGATTAGGGCCTGAAGCCATCCTGCGGTGTTGCGGCCAGCTCACAAGAAAACGAGTTGAAGAAAGGAGCTCAGGGGCACTGTAATTCACAAACCTGCAGAGTTATAAATGACAACTATCGTCCAAAAATATACTGAAGTAAGGCTGCCAAGAGGACTTGAAAGCGGGGCAGAATTGCAGGAAACCGATTTCAGGAGGTAGACTGGAATTGCATTGAAAGCATAGGAAAAGAGGCAGAACGTCCACAATGATGCACTTGGCCAAAAAGGGCGTATGTGTTTTTTCCTGAATATATTCAGGAAAAAACGCATACGCCCTTTTTGGCCAACCAAGTAAGCTTGCAAAGGAAATCTGCACTACAATGAAGTCTCACTTCCCCCCGGTCAAAAGGGCCATCTGAAATAAGTGTAAAATCAAGAAACGCAGAACAGGCCATGAAGAACTGGGAGCTTTGTTATGCTGATGGGCGGGATGTCAATTGCCAACAGACACTCGGGAGAAGTGTATGGTGTTTCCTGAAACATCTAAAAAACAAAGCAACAGAGCCCAGGGCACTTCCACTTATGGTCCTATAGCTTAGGGAAATTAAAATCAAAAAGATACAGCCACCCCAATGTTTGGGACGCCTCTGTTTACAAGAACCTCGTTTACCGTACAAGTTCAATATCACAGAAAGTGAAAAATGGATAAAGAACTTGTGGTACTTACGTACAATGCAGTATCACTCAGCAGTGAAATCTAAGTCATCAGGCCCGTAGCAGCACAATGAGTGGATTCAGGTACGATGATTCTAACTGAAATAAGTCACACAGAAAAAGAAACATCATAAGATATCAGTAATACACGGAATGTAAACTTGGCTACACAGGAACTGAATTACAGAACAGAACAGGGTCTCAAATTAGAAAACCAACTTATGCTTGCTTAAGGGTAAAGGTGAGTTGGGGTGCTGCATAAAACCAGAGATTGAAATGAGCACAGATAAAGTTCCTTAAGCCAAATATGGAATAGACAAGAGCTACTCCTTGCTCAACGAAATGGACTCAACACCAAATATTAAACGCCTAAGAATGTACCTGACTCTTAAGTATCTTAAAACCTATGGATTGCTATGTCTCCGAAAGAGAATCAAGCATGTGTACAGGGACATAAACGCAGCAGTGATAGGATTGGAGAGGTTCGGTGAGCAAATGAAGACCCTTTGAAGTCATATTGCATGGTACCCATTCCACGGGTCTCAACTCTCCAGGTTTAAGGTATTCTTCCTTCAGCTAAAACATGCATGTGGAACCCAGAGTATGATCAATCGTGTGAACGGGAGACGTGTTCAAATATGTCTCAGTTTTCCTACCCTGGTACTCGGGTGCAACATTCCAGACGCTTTACTAACACTCTCCCCACTTGGATAGTCAGCGCCTTTAACCTCCTGTTTGGCCCAGTTTGCAATTTCTGCAGAAGATAAACAGGAATAGCGAGAACCAATGAGAGACTAGCTGGAGGTGTCTGGACGGGCAAATTTAACTCTCATTTCCCACCAGGAAGAGGAAATAACCAAAGGCTCAGCGTGCCGTGCCGGAACCAGAATAGGGCCTGGAGCCATCCTGCGGTGTTGCGGCCAGCTCACAAGAAAGCAAGTTGAAGAAAGGAGCTCAGGGGCACTGTAATTCACAAACCTGCAGAGTTATAAATGACAGCTATCGTCCAAAAATATACTGAAGTAAGGCTGCCAAGAGGACTTGAAAGCGGGGCAGAATTGCAGGAAACCGATTTCAGGAGGTAGACTGGAATTGCATTGAAAGCATAGGAAAAGAGGCAGAACGTCCACAATGATGCACTTGGCCAAAAAGGGCGTATGCGTTTTTTCCTGAATATATTCAGGAAAAAACGCATACGCCCTTTTTGGCCAACCAAGCAAACTTGCAAAGGAAATCTGCACTACAATGAAGTCTCACTTCCCCCCGGTCAAAAGGGCCATCTGAAAAAGGTGTAAAATCCAGAAAGGCAGGACAGGCCATGGAGAACTGGGAGCCTTGTTATGCTGATGGGCGGGATGTAAATTGCCAACAGACACTTGGGAGAAGTGTATGGTGTTTCCTGAAACATCTAAGAAACAAAGCAACAGAGCCTAGGGCACTTTCACTTATGGTCCTATAGCTTAGGGAAATTAAAATCAAAAAGACACAGCTACCCCAAAGTTTGGGACGCCTCTGTTTACAAGAACCTCGTTTACCGTACAAGTTCAATATCACAGAAAGTGAAAAATGGATAAAGAACTTGTGGTACTTACGTACAATGCAGTATCACTCAGCAATGAAATCTATGTCATCAGGCCCGTAGCAGCATAATGAGTGGATTCAGGTATGATGATTCTAACTGAAATAAGTCACACAGAAAAAGAAACATCATAAGATATCACTAATACACGGAATGTAAACTTGGCTACACAGGAACTGAATTCCAAAACACAACAGGGTCTCAAATTTAGAAAACCAACTTATGCTTGCTTAAGGGGAAAGGTGAGTTGGGGTGCTGCATAAAACCAGAGATTGAAATGAGCACAGATAAAGTTCCTTAAGCCAAATATGGAATAGAAAAGAGCTACTCCTTGCTCAACGAAATGGACTCAACACCCCATATTAAACGCCTAAGAATGTACCTTACTAGTAAGTATCTTAAAACCTATGGATTGCTATGTCTCCAAAAGAGAATCAAGCGTGTGTACAGGGGCATAAACGCAGCAGTGATAGGATTGGAGAGGTTCGGTGAGCAAATGAAGACCCTTTGAAGTCATATTGCATGGTACCCATTCCACGGGTTTCAACTACCCACGTTTAAGGTATTCTTCCTTCAGCTAAAACATGCATGTGGAACCCAGAGTATGATCAACCGTGTGATCGGGAGACCTGTTCAAATATGTCTCAGTTTTTGTACCCTGGTACACGGGTGCAACATTCCAGATGCTTTACTAACACTCTCCCGACTTGGAGAGTCAGTCCCTTTAACCTCCTGTTTGGCCCAGTTTGCAATTTCTGCGGAAGATGAACAGGAATAGCGAGAACCAATGAGAGACTAGCTGGAGGTCTCTGGACGGGCAAATTTAACTCTCATTTCCCACCAGGAAGAGGAATTAACCAAAGGCTCGGCGTGCCGTGCCGGAACCAGATTAGGGCCTGAAGCCATCCTGCGGTGTTGCGGCCAGCTCACAAGAAAGTGAGTTGAAGAAAGGAGCTCAGGGGCACTGTAATTCACAAACCTGCAGAGTTATAAATGACAGCTATCGTCCAAAAATATACTGAAGTAAGGCTGCCAAGAGGACTTGAAAGCGGGGCAGAATTGCAGGAAACCGATTTCAGGAGGTAGACTGGAATTGCATTAAAAGCATAGGAAAAGAGGCAGAACGTCCACAATGATGCACTTGGCCGAAAAGGGCGTATGCGTTTTTTCCTGAATATATTCAGGAAGAAACGCATACGCCCTTTTTGGCCAACCAAGCAAACTTGCAAAGGAAATCTGCACTACAATGAAGTCTCACTTCCCCCCGGTCAAAAGGGCCATCTGAAAAAAGTGTAAAATGCAGAAAGGCAGGACAGGCCATGGAGAACTGGGAGCCTTGTTATGATGATGGGCGGGATGTAAATTGCCAACAGACACTCGGGAGAAGTGTATGGTGTTTCCTGAAACATCTAAAAAACAAAGCAACAGAGCCTAGGGCACTTCCACTTATGGTCCTATAGCTTAGGGAAATTAAAATCAAAAAGATACAGCCACCCCAATGTTTGGGACGCCTCTGTTTACAAGAACCTCGTTTACCGTACAAGTTCAATATCACAGAAAGTGAAAAATGGATAAAGAACTTGTGGTACTTACGTACAATGCAGTATCACTCAGCAGTGAAATCTATGTCATCAGGCCCGTAGCAGCACAATGAGTGGATTCAGGTACGATGATTCTAACTGAAATAAGTCACACAGAAAAAGAAACATCATAAGATATCAGTAATACACGGAATGTAAACTTGGCTACACAGGAACTGAATTACAGAACAGAACAGGGTCTCAAATTTAGAAAACCAACTTATGCTTGTTTAAGGGTAAAGGTGAGTTGGGGTGCTGCATAAAACCAGAGATTGAAATGAGCACAGATAAAGTTCCTTAAGCCAAATATGGAATAGACAAGAGCTACTCCTTGCTCAACGAAATGGACTCAACACCGCATATTAAACGCCTAAGAATGTACCTGACTCTTAAGTATCTTAAAACCTATGGATTGCTATGTCTCCGAAAGAGAATCAAGCATGTGTACAGGGACATAAACAAAGCAGTGATAGGATTGGAGAGGTTCGGTGAGCAAATGAAGACCCTTTGAAGTCATATTGCATGGTACCCATTCCACGGGTTTCAACTACCCAGGTTTAAGGTATTCCTCCTTCAGCTAAAACATGCATGTGGAACCTAGAGTATGATCAACCATGTGATCGGGAGACGTGTTCAAATATGTCTCAGTTTTCGTACCCTGGTACTCGGGTGCAACATTCCAGACGCTTTACTAACACTCTCCCGACTTGGAGAGTCAGTCCCTTTAACCTCCTGTTTGGCCCAGTTTGCAATTTCTGCGGAAGATGAACAGGAATAGCGAGAACCAATGAGAGACTAGCTGGAGGTGTCTGGACGGGCAAATTTAACTCTCATTTCCCACCAGGAAGAGGAAATAACCAAAGGCTCAGCGTGCCGTGCCGGAACCAGATTAGGGCCTGAAGCCATCCTGCGGTGTTGCGGCCAGCTCACAAGAAAACGAGTTGAAGAAAGGAGCTCAGGGGCACTGTAATTCACAAACCTGCAGAGTTATAAATGACAACTATCGTCCAAAAATATACTGAAGTAAGGCTGCCAAGAGGACTTGAAAGCGGGGCAGAATTGCAGGAAACCGATTTCAGGAGGTAGACTGGAATTGCATTGAAAGCATAGGAAAAGAGGCAGAACGTCCACAATGATGCACTTGGCCAAAAAGGGCGTATGTGTTTTTTCCTGAATATATTCAGGAAAAAACGCATACGCCCTTTTTGGCCAACCAAGCAAGCTTGCAAAGGAAATCTGCACTACAATGAAGTCTCACTTCCCCCCGGTCAAAAGGGCCATCTGAAAAAAGTGTAAAATCAAGAAACGCAGAACAGGCCATGGAGAACTGGGAGCTTTGTTATGCTGATGGGCGGGATGTCAATTGCCAACAGACACTCGGGAGAAGTGTATGGTGTTTCCTGAAACATCTAAAAAACAAAGCAACAGAGCCTAGGGCACTTCCACTTATGGTCCTATAGCTTAGGGAAATTAAAATCAAAAAGATACAGCCACCCCAATGTTTGGGACGCCTCTGTTTACAAGAACCTCGTTTACCGTACAAGTTCAATATCACAGAAAGTGAAAAATGGATAAAGAACTTGTGGTACTTACGTACAATGCAGTATCACTCAGCAGTGAAATCTATGTCATCAGGCCCGTAGCAGCACAATGAGTGGATTCAGGTACGATGATTCTAACTGAAATAAGTCACACAGAAAAAGAAACATCATAAGATATCAGTAATACACGGAATGTAAACTTGGCTACACAGGAACTGAATTACAGAACAGAACAGGGTCTCAAATTTAGAAAACCAACTTATGCTTGCTTAAGGGTAAAGGTGAGTTGGGGTGCTGCATAAAACCAGAGATTGAAATGAGCACAGATAAAGTTCCTTAAGCCAAATATGGAATAGACAAGAGCTACTCCTTGCTCAACGAAATGGACTCAACACCACATATTAAACGCCTAAGAATGTACCTGACTCTTAAGTATCTTAAAACCTATGGATTGCTATGTCTCCGAAAGAGAATCAAGCATGTGTACAGGGACATAAACGCAGCAGTGATAGGATTGGAGAGGTTCGGTGAGCAAATGAAGACCCTTTGAAGTCATATTGCATGGTACCCATTCCACGGGTCTCAACTCTCCAGGTTTAAGGTATTCTTCCTTCAGCTAAAACATGCATGTGGAACCCAGAGTATGATCAATCGTGTGAACGGGAGACGTGTTCAAATATGTCTCAGTTTTCCTCCCCTGGTACTCGGGTGCAACATTCCAGACGCTTTACTAACACTCTCCCCACTTGGAGAGTCAGCGCCTTTAACCTCCTGTTTGGCCCAGTTTGCAATTTCTGCGGAAGATAAACAGGAATAGCGAGAACCAATGAGAGACTAGCTGGAGGTGTCTGGACGGGCAAATTTAACTCTCATTTCCCACCAGGAAGAGGAAATAACCAAAGGCTCAGCATGCCGTGCCGGAACCAGAATAGGGCCTGAAGCCATCCTGCGGTGTTGCGGCCAGCTCACAAGAAAGCAAGTTGAAGAAAGGAGCTCAGGGGCACTGTAATTCACAAACCTGCAGAGTTATAAATGACAGCTATCGTCCAAAAATATACTGAAGTAAGGCTGCCAAGAGGACTTGAAAGCGGGGCAGAATTGCAGGAAACCGATTTCAGGAGGTAGACTGGAATTGCATTGAAAGCATAGGAAAAGAGGCAGAACGTCCACAATGATGCACTTGGCCAAAAAGGGCGTATGCGTTTTTTCCTGAATATATTCAGGAAAAAACGCATACGCCCTTTTTGGCCAACCAAGCAAACTTGCAAAGGAAATCTGCACTACAATGAAGTCTCACTTCCCCCCGGTCAAAAGGGCCATCTGAAAAAGGTGTAAAATCCAGAAAGGCAGGACAGGCCATGGAGAACTGGGAGCCTTGTTATGCTGATGGGCGGGATGTAAATTGCCAACAGACACTTGGGAGAAGTGTATGGTGTTTCCTGAAACATCTAAGAAACAAAGCAACAGAGCCTAGGGCACTTTCACTTATGGTCCTATAGCTTAGGGAAATTAAAATCAAAAAGACACAGCTATCCCAAAGTTTGGGACGCCTCTGTTTACAAGAACCTCGTTTACCGTACAAGTTCAATATCACAGAAAGTGAAAAATGGATAAAGAACTTGTGGTACTTACGTACAATGCAGTATCACTCAGCAATGAAATCTATGTCATCAGGCCCGTAGCAGCATAATGAGTGGATTCAGGTATGATGATTCTAACTGAAATAAGTCACACAGAAAAAGAAACATCATAAGATATCACTAATACACGGAATGTAAACTTGGCTACACAGGAACTGAATTCCAAAACACAACAGGGTCTCAAATTTAGAAAACCAACTTATGCTTGCTTAAGGGGAAAGGTGAGTTGGGGTGCTGCATAAAACCAGAGATTGAAATGAGCACAGATAAAGTTCCTTAAGCCAAATATGGAATAGAAAAGAGCTACTCCTTGCTCAACGAAATGGACTCAACACCCCATATTAAACGCCTAAGAATGTACCTTACTAGTAAGTATCTTAAAACCTATGGATTGCTATGTCTCCAAAAGAGAATCAAGCGTGTGTACAGGGGCATAAACGCAGCAGTGATAGGATTGGAGAGGTTCGGTGAGCAAATGAAGACCCTTTGAAGTCATATTGCATGGTACCCATTCCACGGGTTTCAACTACCCACGTTTAAGGTATTCTTCCTTCAGCTAAAACATGCATGTGGAACCCAGAGTATGATCAACTGTGTGATCGGGAGACCTGTTCAAATATGTCTCAGTTTTCGTACCCTGGTACACGGGTGCAACATTCCAGACGCTTTACTAACACTCTCCCGACTTGGAGAGTCAGTCCCTTTAACCTCCTGTTTGGCCCAGTTTGCAATTTCTGCGGAAGATGAACAGGAATAGCGAGAACCAATGAGAGACTAGCTGGAGGTCTCTGGACGGGCAAATTTAACTCTCATTTCCCACCAGGAAGAGGAATTAACCAAAGGCTCGGCGTGCCGTGCCGGAACCAGATTAGGGCCTGAAGCCATCCTGCGGTGTTGCGGCCAGCTCACAAGAAAGTGAGTTGAAGAAAGGAGCTCAGGGGCACTGTAATTCACAAACCTGCAGAGTTATAAATGACAATTATCGTCCAAAAATATACTGAAGTAAGGCTGCCAAGAGGACTTGAAAGCGGGGCAGAATTGCAGGAAACCGATTTCAGGAGGTAGACTGGAATTGCATTGAAAGCATAGGAAAAGAGGCAGAACGTTCACAATGATGCACTTGGCCAAAAAGGGCGTATGCGTTTTTTCCTGAATATATTCAGGAAAAAACGCATACGCCCTTTTTGGCCAACCAAGCAAACTTGCAAAGGAAATCTGCACTACAATGAAGTCTCACTTCCCCCCAGTCAAAAGGGCCATCTGAAAAAAGTGTAAAATCCAGAAAGGCAGGACAGGCCATGGAGAACTGGGAGCCTTGTTATGCTGATGGGCGGGATGTAAATTGCCAACAGACACTCGGGAGAAGTGTATGGTGTTTCCTGAAACATCTGAAAAACAAAGCAACAGAGCCTAGGGCACTTCCACTTATGGTCCTATAGCTTAGGGAAATTAAAATCAAAACGACACAGCCACCCCAAAGTTTGGGACGCCTCTGTTTACAAGAACCTCGTTTACCGTACAAGTTCAATATCAGAGAAAGTGAAAAATGGATAAAGAACTTGTGGTACTTACGTACAATGCAGTATCAGTCAGCAGTGAAATCTATGTCATCAGGCCCGTAGCAGCACAATGAGTGGATTCAGGTACGATGATTCTAACTGAAATAAGTCACACAGAAAAAGAAACATCATAAGATATCAGTAATACACGGAATGTAAACTTGGCTACACAGGAACTGAATTACAGAACAGAACAGGGTCTCAAATTTAGAAAACCAACTTATGCTTGTTTAAGGGTAAAGGTGAGTTGGGGTGCTGCATAAAACCAGAGATTGAAATGAGCACAGATAAAGTTCCTTAAGCCAAATATGGAATACACAAGAGCTACTCCTTGCTCAACGAAATGGACTCAACACCGCATATTAAACGCCTAAGAATGTACCTGACTCTTAAGTATCTTAAAACTTATGGATTGCTATGTCTCCGAAAGAGAATCAAGCATGTGTACAGGGACATAAACGCAGCAGTGATAGGATTGGAGAGGTTCGGTGAGCAAATGAAGACCCTTTGAAGTCATATTGCATGGTACCCATTCCACGGGTTTCAACTACCCAGGTTTAAGGTATTCTTCCTTCAGCTAAAACATGCATGTGGAACCTAGAGTATGATCAACAATGTGATCGGGAGACGTGTTCAAATATGTCTCAGTTTTCGTACCCTGGTACTCGGGTGCAACATTCCAGACGCTTTACTAACACTCTCCCGACTTGGAGAGTCAGTCCCTTTAACCTCCTGTTTGGCCCAGTTTGCAATTTCTGCGGAAGATGAACAGGAATAGCGAGTACCAATGAGAGACTAGCTGGAGGTGTCTGGACGGGCAAATTTAACTCTCATTTCCCACCAGGAAGAGGAAATAACCAAAGGCTCAGCGTGCCATGCCGGAACAAGATTAGGGCCTGAAGCCATCCTGCGGTGTTGAGGCCAGGTCACAAGAAAGCGAGTTGAAGAAAGGGGCTCAGGGGCACTGTAATTCACAAACCTGCAGAGTTATAAATGACAGCTATCGTCCAAAAATATACTGAAGTAAGGCTGCCAAGAGGACTTGAAAGCGGGGCAGAATTGCAGGAAACCGATTTCAGGAGGTAGACTGGAATTGCATTGAAAGCATAGGAAAAGAGGCAGAACGTCCACAATGATGCACTTGGCCGAAAAGGGCGTATGCGTTTTTTCCTGAATATATTCAGGAAGAAACGCATACGCCCTTTTTGGCCAACCAAGCAAACTTGCAAAGGAAATCTGCACTACAATGAAGTCTCACTTCCCCCCGGTCAAAAGGGCCATCTGAAAAAAGTGTAAAATCCAGAAAGGCAGGACAGGCCATGGAGAACTGGGAGCCTTGTTATGCTGATGGGCGGGATGTAAATTGCCAACAGACACTCGGGAGAAGTGTATGGTGTTTCCTGAAACATCTAAAAAACAAAGCAACAGAGCCTAGGGCACTTCCACTTATGGTCCTATAGCTTAGGGAAATTAAAATCAAAAAGATACAGCCACCCCAATGTTTGGGACGCCTCTGTTTACAAGAACCTCGTTTACCGTACAAGTTCAAAATCACAGAAAGTGAAAAATGGATAAAGAACTTGTGGTACTTACGTACAATGCAGTATCACTCAGCAGTGTAATCTATGTCATCAGGCCCGTAGCAGCACAATGAGTGGATTCAGGTACGATGATTCTAACTGAAATAAGTCACACAGAAAAAGAAACATCATAAGATATCAGTAATACACGGAATGTAAACTTGGCTACACAGGAACTGAATTACAGAACAGAACAGGGTCTCAAATTTAGAAAACCACCTTATGCTTGTTTAAGGGTAAAGGTGAGTTGGGGTGCTGCATAAAACCAGAGATTGAAATGAGCACAGATAAAGTTCCTTAAGCCAAATATGGAATAGACAAGAGCTACTCCTTGCTCAACGAAATGGACTCAACACCGCATATTAAACGCCTAAGAATGTACCTGACTCTTAAGTATCTTAAAACCTATGCATTGCTATGTCTCCGAAAGAGAATCAAGCATGTGTACAGGGACGTAAACGCAGCAGTGATAGGATTGGAGAGGTTCGGTGAGCAAATGAAGACCCTTTGAAGTCATATTGCATGGTACCCATTCCACGGGTTTCAACTACCCAGGTTTAAGGTATTCTTCCTTCAGCTAAAACATGCATGTGGAACCTAGAGTATGATCAACCATGTGATCGGGAGACGTGTTCAAATATGTCTCAGTTTTCGTACCCTGGTACTCGGGTGCAACATTCCAGACGCTTTACTAACACTCTCCCGACTTGGAGAGTCAGTCCCTTTAACCTCCTGTTTGGCCCAGTTTGCAATTTCTGCGGAAGATGAACAGGAATAGCGAGAACCAATGAGAGACTAGCTGGAGGTGTCTGGACGGGCAAATTTAACTCTCATTTCCCACCAGGAAGAGGAAATAACCAAAGGCTCAGCATGCCGTGCCGGAACCAGATTAGGGCCTGAAGCCATCCTGCGGTGTTGCGGCCAGCTCACAAGAAAACGAGTTGAAGAAAGGAGCTCAGGGGCACTGTAATTCACAAACCTGCAGAGTTATAAATGACAACTATCGTCCAAAAATATACTGAAGTAAGGCTGCCAAGAGGACTTGAAAGCGGGGCAGAATTGCAGGAAACCGATTTCAGGAGGTAGACTGGAATTGCATCGAAAGCATAGGAAAAGAGGCAGAACGTCCACAATGATGCACGTGGCCAAAAAGGACGTATGCGTTTTTTCCTGAATATATTCAGGAAAAAACGCATACGCCCTTTTTGGCCAACCAAGCAAACTTGCAAAGGAAATCTGCACTACAATGAAGTCTCACTTCCCCCCGGTCAAAAGGGCCATCTGAAAAAAGTGTAAAATCCAGAAAGGCAGGACAGGCCATGGAGAACTGGGAGCCTTGTTATGCTGATGGGCGGGATGTAAATTGCCAACAGACACTCGGGAGAAGTGTATGGTGTTTCCTGAAACATCTAAAAAACAAAGCAACAGAGCCTAGGGCACTTCCACTTATGGCCCTATAGCTTAGGGAAATTAAAATCAAAACGACACAGCCACCCCAAAGTTTGGGACGCCTCTGTTTACAAGAACCTCGTTTACCGTACAAGTTCAATATCACAGAAAGTGCAAAATGGATAAAGAACTTGTGGTACTTACGTACAATGCAGTATCACTCAGCAGTGAAATCTATGTCATCAGGCCCGTAGCAGCACAATGAGTGGATTCAGGTACGATGATTCTAACTGAAATAAGTCACACAGAAAAAGAAACATCATAAGATATCAGTAATACACGGAATGTAAACTTGGCTACACAGGAACTGAATTACAGAACAGAACAGGGTCTCAAATTTAGAAAACCAACTTATGCTTGCTTAAGGGTAAAGGTGAGTTGGGATGCTGCATAAAAGCAGAGATTGAAATGAGCACAGATAAAGTTCCTTAAGCCAAATATGGAATAGACAAGAGCTACTCCTTGCTCAACGAAATGGACTCAACACCGCATATTAAACGCCTAAGAATGTACCTGACTCTTAAGTATCTTAAAACCTATGGATTGCTATGTCTCCGAAAGAGAATCAAGCATGTGTACAGGGACATAAACGCAGCAGTGATAGGATTGGAGAGGTTCGGTGAGCAAATGAAGACCCTTTGAAGTCATACTGCATGGTACCCATTCCACGGGTTTCAACTACCCAGGTTTAAGGTATTCTTCCTTCAGCTAAAACATGCATGTGGAACCTAGAGTATGATCAACCATGTGATCGGGAGACGTGTTCAAATATGTCTCAGTTTTCGTACCCTGGTACTCGGGTGCAACATTCCAGACGCTTTACTAACACTCTCCCGACTTGGAGAGTCAGTCCCTTTAACCTCCTGTTTGGCCCAGTTTGCAATTTCTGCGGAAGATGAACAGGAATAGCGAGAACCAATGAGAGACTAGCTGGAGGTGTCTGGACGGGCAAATTTAACTCTCATTTCCCACCAGGAAGAGGAAATAACCAAAGGCTCAGCGTGCCGTGCCGGAACCAGATTAGGGCCTGAAGCCATCCTGCGGTGTTGCGGCCAGCTCACAAGAAAACGAGTTGAAGAAAGGAGCTCAGGGGCACTGTAATTCACAAACCTGCAGAGTTATAAATGACAACTATCGTCCAAAAATATACTGAAGTAAGGCTACCAAGAGGACTTGAAAGCGGAGCAGAATTGCAGGAAACCGATTTCAGGAGGTAGACTGGAATTGCATTGAAAGCATAGGAAAAGAGGCAGAACGTCCACAATGATGCACTTGGCCAAAAAGGGTGTATACGTTTTTTCCTGAATATATTCAGGAAAAAACGCATACGCCCTTTTTGGCCAACCAAGCAAACTTGCAAAGGAAATCTGCACTACAATGAAGTCTCACTTCCCCCCTGTCAAAAGGGCCATCTGAAAAAAGTGTAAAATCCAGAAAGGCAGGACAGGCCATGGAGAACTGGGAGCCTTGTTATGCTGATGGGTGGGATGTACATTGCCAACAGACACTCGGGAGAAGTGTATGGTGTTTCCTGAAACATCTAAAAAACAAAGCAACAGAGCCTAGGGCACTTCCACTTATGGCCCTATAGCTTAGGGAAATTAAAATCAAAAAGATACAGCCACCCCAAATTTTGGGACGCCTCTGTTTACAAGAACCTCGTTTACCGTACAAGTTCAATATCACAGAAAGTGAAAAATGGATAAAGAACTTGTGGTACTTACGTACAATGCAGTATCACTCAGCAGTGAAATCTATGTCATCAGGCCCGTAGCAGCACAATGAGTGGATTCGGTACGATGATTCTAACTGAAATAAGTCACACAGAAAAAGAAACATCATAAGATATCAGTAATACACTGAATGTAAACTTGGCTACACAGGAACTGAATTACAGAACAGAACAGGGACTCAAATTTAGAAAACCAACTTATGCTTGCTTAAGGGTAAAGGTGAGTTGGGATGCTGCATAAAAGCAGAGATTGAAATGAGCACAGATAAAGTTCCTTAAGCCAAATATGGAATAGACAAGAGCTACTCCTTGCTCAACGAAATGGACTCAACACCGCATATTAAACGCCTAAGAATGTACCTGACTCTTAAGTATCTTAAAACCTGTGGATTGCTATGTCTCCGAAAGAGAATCAAGCATGTGTACAGGGACATAAACGCAGCAGTGATAGGATTGGAGAGGTTCGGTGAGCAAATGAAGACCCTTTGAAGTCATACTGCATGGTACCCATTCCACGGGTTTCAACTCTCCAGGTTTAAGGTATTCTTCCTTCAGCTAAAACATGCATGTGGAACCTAGAGTATGATCAACCATGTGATCGGGAGACGTGTTCAAATATGTCTCAGTTTTCGTACCCTGGTACTCGGGTGCAACATTCCAGACGCTTTACTAACACTCTCCCGACTTGGAGAGTCAGTCCCTTTAACCTCCTGTTTGGCCCAGTTTGCAATTTCTGCGGAAGATGAACAGGAATAGCGAGAACCAATGAGAGACTAGCTGGAGGTGTCTGGACGGGCAAATTTAACTCTCATTTCCCACCAGGAAGAGGAAATAACCAAAGGCTCAGCATGCCGTGCCGGAACCAGATTAGGGCCTGAAGCCATCCTGCGGTGTTGCGGCCAGCTCACAAGAAAGCGAGTTGAAGAAAGGAGCTCAGGGGCACTGTAATTCACAAACCTGCAGAGTTATAAATGACAGCTATCATCCAAAAATATACTGAAGTAAGGCTGCCAAGAGGACTTGAAAGCGGGGCAGAATTGCAGGAAACCGATTTCAGGAGGTAGACTGGAATTGCATTGAAAGCATAGGAAAAGAGGCAGAACGTCCACAATGATGCACTTGGCCAAAAAGGGCGTATGCGTTTTTTCCTGAATATATTCAGGAAAAAACGCATACGCCCTTTTTGGCCAACGAAACAAACTTGCAAAGGAAATCTGCACTACAATGAAGTCTCACTTCCCCCCGGTCAAAAGGGCCATCTGAAAAAAGTGTAAAATCCAGAAAGGCAGGACAGGCCATGGAGAACTGGGAGCCTTGTTATGCTGATGGGCGGGATGTAAATTGCCAACAGCCACTGGGGAGAAGTGTATGGTGTTTCCTGAAACATCTAAGAAACAAAGCAACAGAGCCTAGGGCACTTTCACTTATGGTCCTATAGCTTAGGGAAATTAAAATCAAAAAGACACAGCCACCCCAAAATTTGGGACGCCTCTGTTTACAAGAACCTCGTTTACCGTACAAGTTCTCTATCACAGAAAGTGAAAAATGGATAAAGAACTTGTGGTACTTACGTACAATGCAGTATCACTCAGCAATGAAATCTATGTCATCAGGCCCGTAGCAGCATAATGAGTGGATTCAGGTACGATGATTCTAACTGAAATAAGTCACACAGAAAAAGAAACATCATAAGATATCACTAATACACGGAATGTAAACTTGGCTACACAGGAACTGAATTCCAAAACAGAACAGGGTCTCAAATTTAGAAAACCAACTTATGCTTGCTTAAGGGGAAAGGTGAGTTGGGGTGCTGCATAAAACCAGAGCTTGAACTGAGCACAGATCAAGTTACTTAAGCCAAATATGGAATAGACAAGAGCTACTCCTTGCTCAACGAAATGGACTCAACACCCCATATTAAACGCTTAAGAATGTACCTGACTAGTAAGTATCTTAAAACCTATGGATTGCTATGTCTCCATAAGAGAATCAAGCGTGTGTACAGGGGCATAAACGCAGCAGTGATAGGATTGGAGAGGTTCGGTGAGCAAATGAAGACCCTTTGAAGTCATATTGCATGGTACCCATTACACGGGTCTCAACTCTCCAGGTTTAAGGTATTCTTCCTTCAGCTAAAATATGCATGTGGAACCCAGAGTATGATCAACAGTGTGAACGGGAGACGTGTTCAAATATGTCTCAGTTTTCCTCCCCTGGTACTCGGGTGCAACATTCCAGACGCTTTACTAACACTCTCCCCACTTGGAGAGTCAGCGCCTTTAACCTCCTGTTTGGCCCAGTTTGCAATTTCTGCGGAAGATGAACAGGAATAGGGAGAACCAATGAGAGACTAGCTGGAGGTGTCTGGACGGGCAAATTTAACTCTCATTTCCCACCAGGAAGAGGAAATAACCAAAGGCTCAGCGTGCCATGCCGGAACAAGATTAGGGCCTGAAGCCATCCTGCGGTGTTGCGGCCAGCTCACAAGAAAGCGAGTTGAAGAAAGGAGCTCAGGGGCACTGTAATTCACAAACCTGCAGAGTTATAAATGACAGCTATCGTCCAAAAATATACTGAAGTAAGGCTGCCAAGAGGACTTGAAAGCGGGGCAGAATTGCAGGAAACCGATTTCAGGAGGTAGACTGGAATTGCATTGAAAGCATAGGAAAAGAGGCAGAACGTCCACAATGATGCACTTGGCCAAAAAGGGCATATGCGTTTTTTCCTGAATATATTCAGGAAAAAACGCATACGCCCTTTTTGGCCAACCAAGCAAACTTGCAAAGGAAATCTGCACTACAATGAAGTCTCACTTCCCCCCGGTCAAAAGGGCCATCTGAAAAAAGTGTAAAATCCAGAAAGGCAGGACAGGCCATGGAGAACTGGGAGACTTGTTATGCTGATGGGCGGGATGTAAATTGCCAACAGACACTCCGGAGAAGTGTATGGTGTTTCCTGAAACATCTAAAAAACAAAGCAACAGAGCCTAGGGCACTTCCACTTATGGCCCTATAGCTTAGGGAAATTAAAATCAAAACGACACAGCCACCCCAAAGTTTGGGACGCCTCTGTTTACAAGAACCTCGTTTACCATACAAGTTCAATATCACAGAAAGTGAAAAATGGATAAAGAACTTGTGGTACTTACGTACAATGCAGTATCACTCAGCAGTGAAATCTATGTCATCAGGCCCGTAGCAGCACAATGAGTGGATTCAGGTACGATGATTCTAACTGAAATAAGTCACACAGAAAAAGAAACATCATAAGATATCAGTAATACACGGAATGTAAACTTGGCTACACAGGAACTGAATTACAGAACAGAACAGGGACTCAAATTTAGAAAACCAACTTATGCTTGCTTAAGGGGAAAGGTGAGTTGGGATGCTGCATAAAAGCAGAGATTGAAATGAGCACAGATAAAGTTCCTTAAGCCAAATATGGAATAGACAAGAGTTACTCCTTGCTCAACGAAATGGATTCAACACCGCATATTAAACGCCTAAGAATGTACCTGACTCTTAAGTATCTTAAAACCTATGGATTGCTATGTCTCCGAAAGAGAATCAAGCATGTGTACAGGGACATAAACGCAGCAGTGATAGGATTGGAGAGGTTCGGTGAGCAAATGAAGACCCTTTGAAGTCATACTGCATGGTACCCATTCCACGGGTTTCAACTACCCAGGTTTAAGGTATTCTTCCTTCAGCTAAAACATGCATGTGGAACCTAGAGTATGATCAACCATGTGATCGGGAGACGTGTTCAAATATGTCTCAGTTTTCGTACCCTGGTACTCGGGTGCAACATTCCAGACGCTTTACTAACACTCTCCCGACTTGGAGAGTCAGTCCCTTTAACCTCCTGTTTGGCCCAGTTTGCAATTTCTGCGGAAGATGAACAGGAATAGCGAGAACCAATGAGAGACTAGCTGGAGGTGTCTGGACGGGCAAATTTAACTCTCATTTCCCACCAGGAAGAGGAAATAACCAAAGGCTCAGCATGCCGTGCCGGAACCAGATTAGGGCCTGAAGCCATCCTGCGGTGTTGCGGCCAGCTCACAAGAAAACGAGTTGAAGAAAGGAGCTCAGGGGCACTGTAATTCACAAACCTGCAGAGTTATAAATGACAACTATCGTCCAAAAATATACTGAAGTAAGGCTGCCAAGAGGACTTGAAAGCGGGGCAGAATTGCAGGAAACCGATTTCAGGAGGTAGACTGGAATTGCATTGAAAGCATAGGAAAAGAGGCAGAACGTCCACAATGATGCACTTGGCCAAAAAGGGGCGTATGCGTTTTTTCCTGAATATATTCAGGAAAAAACGCATACGCCCCTTTTTGGCCAACCAAGCAAGCTTGCAAAGGAAATCTGCACTACAATGAAGTCTCACTTCCCCCGGTCAAAAGGGCCATCTGAAAAAAGTGTAAAATGCAGAAAGGCAGGACAGGCCATGGAGAACTGGGAGCCTTGTTATGCTGATGGGCGGGATGTAAATTGCCAACAGCCACTCGGGAGAAGTGTATGGTGTTTCCTGAAACATCTAAAAAACTAAGCAACAGAGCCTAGGGCACTTCCACTTATGGTCCTATAGCTTAGGGAAATTAAAATCAAAAAGATACAGCCACCCCAATGTTTGGGACGCCTCTGTTTACAAGAACCTCGTTTACCGTACAAGTTCAATATCACAGAAAGTGAAAAATGGATAAAGAACTTGTGGTACTTACGTACAATGCAGTATCACTCAGCAGTGAAATCTATGTCATCAGGCCCGTAGCAGCACAATGAGTGGATTCAGGTACGATGATTCTAACTGAAATAAGTCACACAGAAAAAGAAACATCATAAGATATCAGTAATACACGGAATGTAAACTTGGCTACACAGGAACTGAATTACAGAACAGAACAGGGTCTCAAATTTAGAAAACCAACTTATGCTTGCTTAAGGGTAAAGGTGAGTTGGGGTGCTGCATAAAACCAGAGATTGAAATGAGCACAGATAAAGTTCCTTAAGCCAAATATGGAATAGACAAGAGCTACTCCTTGCTCAACGAAATGGACTCAACACCAAATATTAAACGCCTAAGAATGTACCTGACTCTTAAGTATCTTAAAACCTATGGATTGCTATGTCTCCGAAAGAGAATCAAGCATGTGTACAGGGACATAAACGCAGCAGTGATAGGATTGGAGAGGTTCGGTGAGCAAATGAAGACCCTTTGAAGTCATATTGCATGGTACCCATTCCACGGGTTTCAACTACCCAGGTTTAAGGTATTCTTCCTTCAGCTAAAACATGCATGTGGAACCCAGAGTATGATCAACCGTGTGAACGGGAGACGTGTTCAAATATGTCTCAATTTTCGTACCCTGGTACACGGGTGCAACATTCCAGACGCTTTACTAACACTCTCCCGACTTGGAGAGTCAGTCCCTTTAACCTCCTGTTTGGCCCAGTTTGCAATTTCTGCGGAAGATGAACAGGAATAGCGAGAACCAATGAGAGACTAGCTGGAGGTCTCTGGACGGGCAAATTTAACTCTCATTTCCCACCAGGAAGAGGAAATAACCAAAGGCTCAGCGTACCGTGCCGGAACCAGATTAGGGCCTGAAGCCATCCTGCGGTGTTGCGGCCAGCTCACAAGAAAACGAGTTGAAGAAAGGAGCTCAGGGTCACTGTAATTCACAAACCTGCAGAGTTATAAATGACAACTATCGTCCAAAAATATACTGAAGTAAGGCTGCCAAGAGGACTTGAAAGCGGGGCAGAATTGCAGGAAACCGATTTCAGGAGGTAGACTGGAATTGCATTGAAAGCATAGGAAAAGAGGCAGAACGTCCACAATGATGCACTTGGCCAAAAAGGGGCGTATGCGTTTTTTCCTGAATATATTCAGTAAAAAACGCATACGCCCTTTTTGGCCAACCAAGCAAGCTTGCAAAGGAAATCTGCACTACAATGAAGTCTCACTTCCCCCCGGTCAAAAGGGCCATCTGAAAAAAGTGTAAAATCCAGAAAGGCAGGACAGGCCATGGAGAACTGGGAGCCTTGTTATGCTGATGGGCGGGATGTAAATTGCCAACAGACACTCGGGAGAAGTGTATGGTGTTTCCTGAAACATCTAAAAAACAAAGCAACAGAGCCTAGGGCACTTCCACTTATGGTCCTATAGCTTAGGGAAATTAAAATCAAAAAGATACAGCCACCCCAATGTTTGGGACGCCTCTGTTTACAAGAACCTCGTTTACCGTACAAGTTCAATATCACAGAAAGTGAAAAATGGATAAAGAACTTGTGGTACTTACGTACAATGCAGTATCACTCAGCAGTGAAATCTATGTCATCAGGCCCGTAGCAGCACAATGAGTGGATTCAGGTACGATGATTCTAACTGAAATAAGTCACACAGAAAAAGAAACATCATAAGATATCAGTAATACACGGAATGTAAACTTGGCTACACAGGAACTGAATTACAGAACAGAACAGGGTCTCAAATTTAGAAAACCAACTTATGCTTGCTTAAGGGTAAAGGTGAGTTGGGGTGCTGCATAAAACCAGAGATTGAAATGAGCACAGATAAAGTTCCTTAAGCCAAATATGGAATAGACAAGAGCTACTCCTTGCTCAACGAAATGGACTCAACACCAAATATTAAACGCCTAAGAATGTACCTGACTCTTAAGTATCTTAAAACCTATGGATTGCTATGTCTCCGAAAGAGAATCAAGCATGTGTACAGGGACATAAACGCAGCAGTGATAGGATTGGAGAGGTTCGGTGAGCAAATGAAGACCCTTTGAAGTCATATTGCATGGTACCCATTCCACGGGTTTCAACTACCCAGGTTTAAGGTATTCTTCCTTCAGCTAAAACATGCATGTGGAACCCAGAGTATGATCAACCGTGTGAACGGGAGACGTGTTCAAATATGTCTCAGTTTTCGTACCCTGGTACACGGGTGCAACATTCCAGACGCTTTACTAACACTCTCCCGACTTGGAGAGTCAGTCCCTTTAACCTCCTGTTTGGCCCAGTTTGCAATTTCTGCGGAAGATGAACAGGAATAGCGAGAACCAATGAGAGACTAGCTGGAGGTCTCTGGACGGGCAAATTTAACTCTCATTTCCCACCAGGAAGAGGAATTAACCAAAGGCTCGGCGTGCCGTGCCGGAACCAGATTAGGGCCTGAAGCCATCCTGCGGTGTTGCGGCCAGCTCACAAGAAAGCGAGTTGAAGAAAGGAGCTCAGGGGCACTGTAATTCACAAACCTGCAGAGTTATAAATGACAACTATCGTCCTAAAATATACTGAAGTAAGGCTGCCAAGAGGACTTGAAAGCAGAGCAGAATTGCAGGAAACCGATTTCAGGAGGTACACTGGAATTGCATTGAAAGCATAGGAAAAGAGGCAGAACGTCCACAATGATGCACGTGGCCAAAAAGGACGTATGCGTTTTTTCCTGAATATATTCAGGAAAAAACGCATACGCCCTTTTTGGCCAACCAAGCAAACTTGCAAAGGAAATCTGCACTACAATGAAGTCTCACTTCCCCCCGGTCAAAAGGGCCATCTGAAAAAAGTGTAAAATCCAGAAAGGCAGGACAGGCCATGGAGAACTGGGAGCCTTGTTATGCTGATGGGCGGGATGTAAATTGCCAACAGACACTCGGGAGAAGTGTATGGTGTTTCCTGAAACATCTAAAAAACAAAGCAACAGAGCCTAGGGCACTTCCACTTATGGCCCTATAGCTTAGGGAAATTAAAATCAAAACGACACAGCCACCCCAAAGTTTGGGACGCCTCTGTTTACAAGAACCTCGTTTACCGTACAAGTTCAATATCACAGAAAGTGAAAAATGGATAAAGAACTTGTGGTACTTACGTACAATGCAGTATCACTCAGCAGTGAAATCTATGTCATCAGGCCCGTAGCAGCACAATGAGTGGATTCGGTACGATGATTCTAACTGAAATAAGTCACACAGAAAAAGAAACATCATAAGATATCAGTAATACACGGAATGTAAACTTGGCTACACAGGAACTGAATTACAGAACAGAACAGGGACTCAAATTTAGAAAACCAACTTATGCTTGCTTAAGGGTAAAGGTGAGTTGGGATGCTGCATAAAAGCAGAGATTGAAATGAGCACAGATAAAGTTCCTTAAGCCAAATATGGAATAGACAAGAGCTACTCCTTGCTCAACGAAATGGACTCAACACCGCATATTAAACGCCTAAGAATGTACCTGACTCTTAAGTATCTTAAAACCTGTGGATTGCTATGTCTCCGAAAGAGAATCAAGCATGTGTACAGGGACATAAACGCAGCAGTGATAGGATTGGAGAGGTTCGGTGAGCAAATGAAGACCCTTTGAAGTCATACTGCATGGTACCCATTCCACGGGTTTCAACTCTCCAGGTTTAAGGTATTCTTCCTTCAGCTAAAACATGCATGTGGAACCTAGAGTATGATCAACCATGTGATCGGGAGACGTGTTCAAATATGTCTCAGTTTTCGTACCCTGGTACTCGGGTGCAACATTCCAGACGCTTTACTAACACTCTCCCGACTTGGAGAGTCAGTCCCTTTAACCTCCTGTTTGGCCCAGTTTGCAATTTCTGCGGAAGATGAACAGGAATAGCGAGAACCAATGAGAGACTAGCTGGAGGTGTCTGGACGGGCAAATTTAACTCTCATTTCCCACCAGGAAGAGGAAATAACCAAAGGCTCAGCATGCCGTGCCGGAACCAGATTAGGGCCTGAAGCCATCCTGCGGTGTTGCGGCCAGCTCACAAGAAAGCGAGTTGAAGAAAGGAGCTCAGGGGCACTGTAATTCACAAACCTGCAGAGTTATAAATGACAGCTATCATCCAAAAATATACTGAAGTAAGGCTGCCAAGAGGACTTGAAAGCGGGGCAGAATTGCAGGAAACCGATTTCAGGAGGTAGACTGGAATTGCATTGAAAGCATAGGAAAAGAGGCAGAACGTCCACAATGATGCACTTGGCCAAAAAGGGCGTATGCGTTTTTTCCTGAATATATTCAGGAAAAAACGCATACGCCCTTTTTGGCCAACGAAACAAACTTGCAAAGGAAATCTGCACTACAATGAAGTCTCACTTCCCCCCGGTCAAAAGGGCCATCTGAAAAAAGTGTAAAATCCAGAAAGGCAGGACAGGCCATGGAGAACTGGGAGCCTTGTTATGCTGATGGGCGGGATGTAAATTGCCAACAGCCACTGGGGAGAAGTGTATGGTGTTTCCTGAAACATCTAAGAAACAAAGCAACAGAGCCTAGGGCACTTTCACTTATGGTCCTATAGCTTAGGGAAATTAAAATCAAAAAGACACAGCCACCCCAAAATTTGGGACGCCTCTGTTTACAAGAACCTCGTTTACCGTACAAGTTCTCTATCACAGAAAGTGAAAAATGGATAAAGAACTTGTGGTACTTACGTACAATGCAGTATCACTCAGCAATGAAATCTATGTCATCAGGCCCGTAGCAGCATAATGAGTGGATTCAGGTACGATGATTCTAACTGAAATAAGTCACACAGAAAAAGAAACATCATAAGATATCACTAATACACGGAATGTAAACTTGGCTACACAGGAACTGAATTCCAAAACAGAACAGGGTCTCAAATTTAGAAAACCAACTTATGCTTGCTTAAGGGGAAAGGTGAGTTGGGGTGCTGCATAAAACCAGAGCTTGAACTGAGCACAGATCAAGTTACTTAAGCCAAATATGGAATAGACAAGAGCTACTCCTTGCTCAACGAAATGGACTCAACACCCCATATTAAACGCTTAAGAATGTACCTGACTAGTAAGTATCTTAAAACCTATGGATTGCTATGTCTCCATAAGAGAATCAAGCGTGTGTACAGGGGCATAAACGCAGCAGTGATAGGATTGGAGAGGTTCGGTGAGCAAATGAAGACCCTTTGAAGTCATATTGCATGGTACCCATTACACGGGTCTCAACTCTCCAGGTTTAAGGTATTCTTCCTTCAGCTAAAATATGCATGTGGAACCCAGAGTATGATCAACAGTGTGAACGGGAGACGTGTTCAAATATGTCTCAGTTTTCCTCCCCTGGTACTCGGGTGCAACATTCCAGACGCTTTACTAACACTCTCCCCACTTGGAGAGTCAGCGCCTTTAACCTCCTGTTTGGCCCAGTTTGCAATTTCTGCGGAAGATGAACAGGAATAGGGAGAACCAATGAGAGACTAGCTGGAGGTGTCTGGACGGGCAAATTTAACTCTCATTTCCCACCAGGAAGAGGAAATAACCAAAGGCTCAGCGTGCCATGCCGGAACAAGATTAGGGCCTGAAGCCATCCTGCGGTGTTGCGGCCAGCTCACAAGAAAGCGAGTTGAAGAAAGGAGCTCAGGGGCACTGTAATTCACAAACCTGCAGAGTTATAAATGACAGCTATCGTCCAAAAATATACTGAAGTAAGGCTGCCAAGAGGACTTGAAAGCGGGGCAGAATTGCAGGAAACCGATTTCAGGAGGTAGACTGGAATTGCATTGAAAGCATAGGAAAAGAGGCAGAACGTCCACAATGATGCACTTGGCCAAAAAGGGCATATGCGTTTTTTCCTGAATATATTCAGGAAAAAACGCATACGCCCTTTTTGGCCAACCAAGCAAACTTGCAAAGGAAATCTGCACTACAATGAAGTCTCACTTCCCCCCGGTCAAAAGGGCCATCTGAAAAAAGTGTAAAATCCAGAAAGGCAGGACAGGCCATGGAGAACTGGGAGACTTGTTATGCTGATGGGCGGGATGTAAATTGCCAACAGACACTCCGGAGAAGTGTATGGTGTTTCCTGAAACATCTAAAAAACAAAGCAACAGAGCCTAGGGCACTTCCACTTATGGCCCTATAGCTTAGGGAAATTAAAATCAAAACGACACAGCCACCCCAAAGTTTGGGACGCCTCTGTTTACAAGAACCTCGTTTACCATACAAGTTCAATATCACAGAAAGTGAAAAATGGATAAAGAACTTGTGGTACTTACGTACAATGCAGTATCACTCAGCAGTGAAATCTATGTCATCAGGCCCGTAGCAGCACAATGAGTGGATTCAGGTACGATGATTCTAACTGAAATAAGTCACACAGAAAAAGAAACATCATAAGATATCAGTAATACACGGAATGTAAACTTGGCTACACAGGAACTGAATTACAGAACAGAACAGGGACTCAAATTTAGAAAACCAACTTATGCTTGCTTAAGGGGAAAGGTGAGTTGGGATGCTGCATAAAAGCAGAGATTGAAATGAGCACAGATAAAGTTCCTTAAGCCAAATATGGAATAGACAAGAGTTACTCCTTGCTCAACGAAATGGATTCAACACCGCATATTAAACGCCTAAGAATGTACCTGACTCTTAAGTATCTTAAAACCTATGGATTGCTATGTCTCCGAAAGAGAATCAAGCATGTGTACAGGGACATAAACGCAGCAGTGATAGGATTGGAGAGGTTCGGTGAGCAAATGAAGACCCTTTGAAGTCATACTGCATGGTACCCATTCCACGGGTTTCAACTACCCAGGTTTAAGGTATTCTTCCTTCAGCTAAAACATGCATGTGGAACCTAGAGTATGATCAACCATGTGATCGGGAGACGTGTTCAAATATGTCTCAGTTTTCGTACCCTGGTACTCGGGTGCAACATTCCAGACGCTTTACTAACACTCTCCCGACTTGGAGAGTCAGTCCCTTTAACCTCCTGTTTGGCCCAGTTTGCAATTTCTGCGGAAGATGAACAGGAATAGCGAGAACCAATGAGAGACTAGCTGGAGGTGTCTGGACGGGCAAATTTAACTCTCATTTCCCACCAGGAAGAGGAAATAACCAAAGGCTCAGCGTGCCGTGCCGGAACCAGATTAGGGCCTGAAGCCATCCTGCGGTGTTGCGGCCAGCTCACAAGAAAACGAGTTGAAGAAAGGAGCTCAGGGGCACTGTAATTCACAAACCTGCAGAGTTATAAATGACAACTATCGTCCAAAAATATACTGAAGTAAGGCTACCAAGAGGACTTGAAAGCGGAGCAGAATTGCAGGAAACCGATTTCAGGAGGTAGACTGGAATTGCATTGAAAGCATAGGAAAAGAGGCAAAACGTCCACAATGATGCACTTGGCCAAAAAGGGCGTATGCGTTTTTTCCTGAATATATTCAGGAAAAAACGCATACGCCCTTTTTGGCCAACCAAGCAAGCTTGCAAAGGAAATCTGCACTACAATGAAGTCTCACTTCCCCCCGGTCAAAAGGGTCATCTGAAAAAAGTGTAAAATCCAGAAAGGCAGGACAGGCCATGGAGAACTGGGAGCCTTGTTATGCTGATGGGCCGGATGTAAATTGCCAACAGACACTCGGGAGAAGTGTATGGTGTTTCCTGAAACATCTAAAAAACAAAGCAACAGAGCCTAGGGAACTTCCATTTATGGTCCTATAGCTTAGGGAAATTAAAATCAAAAAGATACAGCCACCCCAATGTTTGGGGCGCCTCTGTTTACAAGAACCTCATTTACCGTAAAAGTTCAATATCACAGAAAGTGAAAAATGGATAAAGAACTTGTGGTACTTACGTACAATGCAGTATCACTCAGCAGTGAAATCTATGTCATCAGGCCCGTAGCAGCATAATGAGTGGATTCAGGTACGATGATTCTAACTGAAATAAGTCACACAGAAAAAGAAACATCATAAGATATCACTAATACACGGAATGTAAACTTGGCTACACAGGAACTGAATTCCAATACAGAACAGGGTCTCACATTTAGAAAACCAACTTATGCTTGCTTAAGGGGAAAGGTGAGTTGGGGTGCTGCATAAAACCAGAGATTGAAATGAGCACAGATAAAGTTCCTTAAGCCAAATATGGAATAGACAAGAGCTACTCCTTGCTCAACGAAATGGACTCAACACCCCATATTAAACGCTTAAGAATGTACCTGACTAGTAAGTATCTTAAGACCTATGGATTGCTATGTCTCCATAAGAGAATCAAGCGTGTGTCCAGGGGCATAAACGCAGCAGTGATAGGATTGGAGAGGTTCGGTGAGCAAATGAAGACCCTTTGAAGTCATATTGCATGGTACCCATTCCACGGGTCTCAACTCTCCAGGTTTAAGGTATTCTTCCTTCAGCTGAAACTTGCATGTGGAACCCAGAGTATGATCAACCATGTGAACGGGAGAAGTGTTCAAATATGTCTCAGTTTTCCTCCCATGGTACTCGGGTGCAACATTCCAGATGCTTTACTAACACTCTCCCCACTTGGAGAGTCAGCACCTTTAACCTCCTGTTTGGCCCAATTTGCAATTTCTGCGGAAGATGAACAGGAATAGGGAGAACCAATGAGAGATTGGCTGGAGGTGTCTGGACGGGCAAATTTAACTCTCATTTCCCACCAGGAAGAGGAAATAACCAAAGGCTCAGCGTGCCGTGCCGGAACCAGATTAGGGCCTGAAGCCATCCTGCGGTGTTGCGGCCAGCTCACAAGAAAGCGAGTTGAAGAAAGGAGCTCAGGGGCACTGTAATTCACAAACCTGCAGAGTTATAAATGACAGCTATCGTCCAAAAATATACTGAAGTAAGGCGGCCAAGAGGACTTGAAAGCGGGGCAGAATTGCAGGAAACCGATTTCAGGAGGTAGACTGGAATTGCATTGAAAGCATAGGAAAAGAGGCAGAACGTCCACAATGATGCACTTGGCCAAAAAGGGCGTATGCGTTTTTTCCTGA
Organism: Globicephala melas; assembly: GCF_963455315.2. Lineage (NCBI taxonomy): Eukaryota > Metazoa > Chordata > Mammalia > Artiodactyla > Delphinidae > Globicephala > Globicephala melas. The sequence goes on along the minus strand of NW_027207631.1, from coordinate 32,096 downwards.
ATATATTCAGGAAAAAACGCATACGCCCTTTTTGGCCAACCAAGCAAGCTTGCAAAGGAAATCTGCACTACAATGAAGTCTCACTTCCCCCCGGTCAAAAGGGCCATCGGAAAAAAGTGTAAAATCCAGAAAGGCAGGACAGGCCATGGAGAACTGGGAGCCTTGGTATGCTGATGGGCGGGATGTAAATTGCCAACAGACACTCAGGAGAAGTGTATGGTGTTTCCTGAAACATCTAAAAAACAAAGCAACAGAGCCTAGGGCACTTCCACTTATGGTCCTATAGCTTAGGGAAATTAAAATAAAAAAGACACAGCCACCCCAAAGTTTGGGACGCCTCTGTTTACAAGAACCTCATTTACAGTACAAGTTCAACATCGCAGAAAGTGAAAAATGGATAAAGAACTTGTGGTACTTACGTACAATGCAGTATCACTCAGCAATGAAATCTATGTCATCAGGCCCGTAGCAGATTAATGAGTGGATTCAGGTACGATGATTCTAACTGAAATAAGTCACACAGAAAAAGAAACATCATAAGATATCACTAATACACGGAATGTAAACTTGGCTACACAGGAACTGAATTCCAAAACAGAACAGGGTCTCAAATTTAGAAAACCAACTTATGCTTGCTTAAGGGGAAAGGTGAGTTGGGGTGCTGCATAAAACCAGAGATTGAAATGAGCACAGATAAAGTTCCTTAAGCCAAATATGGAATAGACAAGAGCTACTCCTTGCTCAACGAAATGGACTCAACACCCCATATTAAACGCCTAAGAATGTACCTGACTAGTAAGTATCTTAAAACCTATGGATTGCTATGTCTCCAAAAGAGAATCAAGCATGTGTACAGGGGCATAAACGCAGCAGTAATACGATTGGAGAGGTTCGGTGAGCAAATGAAGACCCTTTGAAGTCATATTGCATGGTACCCATTCCACGGGTTTCAACTACCCAGGTTAAAGGTATTCTTCCTTCAGCTAAAACATGCATGTGGAACCTAGAGTATGATCAACCATGTGATCGGGAGACGTGTTCAAATATGTCTCAGTTTTTGTACCCTGGTACTCGGGTGCAACATTCCAGACGCTTTACTAACACTCTCCCGACTTGGAGAGTCAGTCCCTTTAACCTCCTGTTTGGCCCAGTTTGCAATTTCTGTGGAAGATGAACAGGAATAGCGAGAACCAATGAGAGACTAGCTGGAGGTGTCTGGACGGGCAAATTTAACTCTCATTTCCCACAAGGAAGAGGAATTAACCAAAGGTTCAGCGTGCCGTGCCGGAACCAGATTAGGGCCTGAAGCCATCCTGCGGTGTTGCGGCCAGGTCACAAGAAAGCGAGTTGAAGAAAGGAGCTCAGGGGCACTGTAATTCAGAAACCTGCAGAGTTATAAATGACAGCTATCGTCCAAAAATATACTGAAGTAAGGCTGCCAAGAGGACTTGAAAGCGGGGCAGAATTGCAGGAAACCGATTTCAGGAGGTAGACTGGAATTGCATTGAAAGCATAGGAAAAGAGGCAGAACGTCCACAATGATGCACTTGGCCAAAAAGGGCGTATGCGTTTTTTCCTGAATATATTCAGGAAAAAACGCATACGCCCTTTTTGGCCAACCAAGCAAGCTTGCAAAGGAAATCTGCACTACAATGAAGTCTCACTTCCCCCCGGTCAAAAGGGCCATCTGCAAAAAGTGTAAAATCCAGAAAGGCAGGACAGGCCATGGAGAACTGGGAGCCTTGTTATGCTGATGGGCGGGATGTAAATTGCCAACAGACACTCGGGAGAAGTGTATGGTGTTTCCTGAAACATCTAAAAAACAAAGCAACAGAGCCTAGGGCACTTCCACTTATGGTCCTATAGCTTAGGGAAATTAAAATGAAAAAGACACAGCCACCCCAAAGTTTGGGACGCCTCTGTTTACAAGAACCTCGTTTACCGTACAAGTTCAATATCACAGAAAGTGAAAAATGGATAAAGAACTTGTGGTACTTACGTACAATGCAGTATCACTCAGCAGTGAAATCTATGTCATCAGGCCCGTAGCAGCACAATGAGTGGATTCAGGTACGATGATTCTAACTGAAATAAGTCACACAGAAAAAGAAACATCATAAGATATCAGTAATACACGGAATGTAAACTTGGCTACACAGGAACTGAATTACAGAACAGAACAGGGTCTCAAATTTAGAAAACCAACTTATGCTTGCTTAAGGGGAAAGGTGAGTTGGGGTGCTGCATAAAACCAGAGATTGAAATGAGCACAGATAAAGTTCCTTAAGCCAAATATGGAATAGACAAGAGCTACTCCTTGCTCAACGAAATGGACTCAACACCCCATATTAAACGCTTAAGAATGTACCTGACTAGTAAGTATCTTAAAACCTATGGATTGCTATGTCTCCATAAGAGAATCAAGGGTGTGTCCAGGGGCATAAACGCAGCAGTGATAGGATTGGAGAGGTTCGGTGAGCAAATGAAGACCCTATGAAGTCATATTGCATGGTACCCATTCCACGGGTCTCAACTCTCCAGGTTTAAGGTATTCTTCCTTCAGCTGAAACTTGCATGTGGAACCCAGAGTATGATCAACCATGTGAACGGGAGAAGTGTTCAAATATGTCTCAGTTTTCCTCCCATGGTACTCGGGTGCAACATTCCAGATGCTTTACTAACACTCTCCCCACTTGGAGAGTCAGCGCCTTTAACCTCCTGTTTGGCCCAATTTGCAATTTCTGCGGAAGATGAACAGGAATAGGGAGAACCAATGAGAGACTAGCTGGAGGTGTCTGGACGGGCAAATTTAACTCTCATTTCCCACCAGGAAGAGGAAATAACCAAAGGCTCAGCGTGCCGTGCCGGAACCAGATTAGGGCCTGAAGCCATCCTGCGGTGTTGCGGCCAGCTCACAAGAAAGCGAGTTGAAGAAAGGAGCTCAGGGGCACTGTAATTCACAAACCTGCAGAGTTATAAATGACAGCTATCGTCCAAAAATATACTGAAGTAAGGCTGCCAAGAGGACTTGAAAGCGGGGCAGAATTGCAGGAAACCGATTTCAGGAGGTAGACTGGAATTGCATTGAAAGCATAGGAAAAGAGGCAGAACGTCGACAATGATGCACTTGGCCAAAAAGGGCGTATGCGTTTTTTCCTGAATATATTCAGGAAAAAACGCATACGCCCTTTTTGGCCAACCAAGCAAGCTTGCAAAGGAAATCTGCACTACAATGAAGTCTCACTTCCCCCCGGTCAAAAGGGCCATCTGAAAAAAGTGTAAAATCCAGAAAGGCAGGACAGGCCATGGAGAACTGGGAGCCTTGTTATGCTGATGGGCGGGATGTAAATTGCCAACAGCCACTCGGGAGAAGTGTATGTTGTTTCCTGAAACATCTAAAAAACAAAGCAACAGAGCCTAGGGCACTTCCACTTATGGTCCTATAGCTTAGGGAAATTAAAATGAAAAAGACACAGCCACCCCAAAGTTTGGGACGCCTCTGTTTACAAGAACCTCGTTTACCGTACAAGTTCAATATCACAGAAAGTGAAAAATGGATAAAGAACTTGTGGTACTTACGTACAATACAGTATCACTCAGCAATGAAATCTATGTCATCAGGCCCGTAGCAGCATAATGAGTGGATTCAGGTACGATGATTCTAACTGAAATAAGTCACACAGAAAAGGAAACATCATAAGATATCAGTAATACACGGAATGTAAACTGGGCTACACAGGAACTGAATTCCAAAACAGAACAGGGTCTCAAATTTAGAAAACCAACTTATGCTTGCTTAAGGGGAAAGGTGAGTTGGGGTGCTGCATAAAACCAGAGATTGAAATGAGCACAGATAAAGTTCCTTAAGCCAAATATGGAATAGACAAGAGCTACTCCTTGCTCAACGAAATGGACTCAACACCCCATATTAAACGCCTAAGAATGTACCTGACTAGTAAGTATCTTAAAACCTATGGATTGCTATGTCTCCAAAAGAGAATCAAGCATGTGTACAGGGGCATAAACGCAGCAGTAATACGATTGGAGAGGTTCGGTGAGCAAATGAAGACCCTTTGAAGTCATATTGCATGGTACCCATTCCACGGGTTTCAACTACCCAGGTTAAAGGTATTCTTCCTTCAGCTAAAACATGCATGTGGAACCTAGAGTATGATCAACCATGTGATCGGGAGACGTGTTCAAATATGTCTCAGTTTTTGTACCCTGGTACTCGGGTGCAACATTCCAGACGCTTTACTAACACTCTCCCGACTTGGAGAGTCAGTCCCTTTAACCTCCTGTTTGGCCCAGTTTGCAATTTCTGTGGAAGATGAACAGGAATAGCGAGAACCAATGAGAGATTAGCTGGAGGTGTCTGGACGGGCAAATTTAACTCTCATTTCCCACAAGGAAGAGGAATTAACCAAAGGTTCAGCGTGCCGTGCCGGAACCAGATTAGGGCCTGAAGCCATCCTGCGGTGTTGCGGCCAGGTCACAAGAAAGCGAGTTGAAGAAAGGAGCTCAGGGGCACTGTAATTCAGAAACCTGCAGAGTTATAAATGACAGCTATCGTCCAAAAATATACTGAAGTAAGGCTGCCAAGAGGACTTGAAAGCGGGGCAGAATTGCAGGAAACCGATTTCAGGAGGTAGACTGGAATTGCATTGAAAGCATAGGAAAAGAGGCAGAACGTCCACAATGATGCACTTGGCCAAAAAGGGCGTATGCGTTTTTTCCTGAATATATTCAGGAAAAAACGCATACGCCCTTTTTGGCCAACCAAGCAAGCTTGCAAAGGAAATCTGCACTACAATGAAGTCTCACTTCCCCCCGGTCAAAAGGGCCATCTGCAAAAAGTGTAAAATCCAGAAAGGCAGGACAGGCCATGGAGAACTGGGAGCCTTGTTATGCTGATGGGCGGGATGTAAATTGCCAACAGCCACTCGGGAGAAGTGTATGGTGTTTCCTGAAACATCTAAAAAACAAAGCAACAGAGCCTAGGGCACTTCCACTTATGGTCCTATAGCTTAGGGAAATTAAAATGAAAAAGACACAGCCACCCCAAAGTTTGGGACGCCTCTGTTTACAAGAACCTCGTTTACCGTACAAGTTCAATATCACAGAAAGTGAAAAATGGATAAAGAACTTGTGGTACTTACGTACAATGCAGTATCACTCAGCAGTGAAATCTATGTCATCAGGCCCGTAGCAGCACAATGAGTGGATTCAGGTACGATGATTCTAACTGAAATAAGTCACACAGAAAAAGAAACATCATAAGATATCAGTAATACACGGAATGTAAACTTGGCTACACAGGAACTGAATTACAGAACAGAACAGGGTCTCAAATTTAGAAAACCAACTTATGCTTGCTTAAGGGGAAAGGTGAGTTGGGGTGCTGCATAAAACCAGAGATTGAAATGAGCACAGATAAAGTTCCTTAAGCCAAATATGGAATAGACAAGAGCTACTCCTTGCTCAACGAAATGGACTCAACACCCCATATTAAACGCTTAAGAATGTACCTGACTAGTAAGTATCTTAAAACCTATGGATTGCTATGTCTCCATAAGAGAATCAAGGGTGTGTCCAGGGGCATAAACGCAGCAGTGATAGGATTGGAGAGGTTCGGTGAGCAAATGAAGACCCTATGAAGTCATATTGCATGGTACCCATTCCACGGGTCTCAACTCTCCAGGTTTAAGGTATTCTTCCTTCAGCTGAAACTTGCATGTGGAACCCAGAGTATGATCAACCATGTGAACGGGAGAAGTGTTCAAATATGTCTCAGTTTTCCTCCCATGGTACTCGGGTGCAACATTCCAGATGCTTTACTAACACTCTCCCCACTTGGAGAGTCAGCGCCTTTAACCTCCTGTTTGGCCCAATTTGCAATTTCTGCGGAAGATGAACAGGAATAGGGAGAACCAATGAGAGACTAGCTGGAGGTGTCTGGACGGGCAAATTTAACTCTCATTTCCCACCAGGAAGAGGAAATAACCAAAGGCTCAGCGTGCCGTGCCGGAACCAGATTAGGGCCTGAAGCCATCCTGCGGTGTTGCGGCCAGCTCACAAGAAAGCGAGTTGAAGAAAGGAGCTCAGGGGCACTGTAATTCACAAACCTGCAGAGTTATAAATGACAGCTATCGTCCAAAAATATACTGAAGTAAGGCTGCCAAGAGGACTTGAAAGCGGGGCAGAATTGCAGGAAACCGATTTCAGGAGGTACACTGGAATTGCATTGAAAGCATAGGAAAAGAGGCAGAACGTCGACAATGATGCACTTGGCCAAAAAGGGCGTATGCGTTTTTTCCTGAATATATTCAGGAAAAAACGCATACGCCCTTTTTGGCCAACCAAGCAAGCTTGCAAAGGAAATCTGCACTACAATGAAGTCTCACTTCCCCCCGGTCAAAAGGGCCATCTGCAAAAAGTGTAAAATCCAGAAAGGCAGGACAGGCCATGGAGAACTGGGAGCCTTGTTATGCTGATGGGCGGGATGTAAATTGCCAACAGCCACTCGGGAGAAGTGTATGTTGTTTCCTGAAACATCTAAAAAACAAAGCAACAGAGCCTAGGGCACTTCCACTTATGGTCCTATAGCTTAGGGAAATTAAAATGAAAAAGACACAGCCACCCCAAAGTTTGGGACGCCTCTGTTTACAAGAACCTCGTTTACCGTACAAGTTCAATATCACAGAAAGTGAAAAATGGATAAAGAACTTGTGGTACTTACGTACAATACAGTATCACTCAGCAATGAAATCTATGTCATCAGGCCCGTAGCAGCATAATGAGTGGATTCAGGTACGATGATTCTAACTGAAATAAGTCACACAGAAAAGGAAACATCATAAGATATCAGTAATACACGGAATGTAAACTGGGCTACACAGGAACTGAATTCCAAAACAGAACAGGGTCTCAAATTTAGAAAACCAACTTATGCTTGCTTAAGGGTAAAGGTGAGTTGGGGTGCTGCATAAAACCAGAGATTGAAATGAGCACAGATAAAGTTCCTTAAGCCAAATACGGAATAGACAAGAGCTACTCCTTGCTCAACGAAATGGACTCAACACCGCATATTAAACGCCTAAGAATGTACCTGACTCTTAAGTATCTTAAAACCTATGGATTGCTATGTCTCCGGAAGAGAATCAAGCATGTGTACAGGGGCATAAACGCAGCAGTGATAGGATTGGAGAGGTTCGGTGAGCAAATGAAGACCCTTTGAAGTCATATTGCATGGTACCCATTACACGGGTCTCAACTCTCCAGGTGTAAGGTATTCTTCCTTCAGCTGAAACTTGCATGTGGAACCCAGAGTATGATCAACCATGTGAACGGGAGAAGTGTTCAAATATGTCTCAGTTTTCCTCCCATGGTACTCGGGTGCAACATTCCAGATGCTTTACTAACACTCTCCCCACTTGGAGAGTCAGCGCCTTTAACCTCCTGTTTGGCCCAATTTGCAATTTCTGCGGAAGATGAACAGGAATAGGGAGAACCAATGAGAGATTGGCTGGAGGTGTCTGGACGGGCAAATTTAACTCTCGTTTCCCACCAGGAAGAGGAATTAACCAAAGGCTCAGCGTGCCATGCCGGAACCAGATTAGGGCCTGAAGCCATCCTGCGGTGTTGCGGCCAGGTCACAAGAAAACGAGTTGAAGAAAGGAGCTCAGGGGCACTGTAATTCACAAACCTGCAGAGTTATAAATGACAGCTATCGTCCAAAAATATACTGAAGTAAGGCTGCCAAGAGGACTTGAAAGCGGGGCAGAATTGCACGAAACCGATTTCAGGAGGTAGACTGGAATTGCATTGAAAGCATAGGAAAAGAGGGAGAACGTCCACAATGATGCACTTGGCCAAAAAGGGCGTATGCGTTTTTTCCTGAAAATATTCAGGAAAAAACGCATACGCCCTTTTTGGCCAACCAAGCAAACTTGCAAAGGAAATCTGCACTACAATGAAGTCTCACTTCCCCCCGGTCAAAAGGGCCATCGGAAAAAAGTGTAAAATCCAGAAAGGCAGGACAGGCCATGGAGAACTGGGAGCCTTGTTATGCTGATGGGCGGGATGTAACTTGCCAACAGACACTCGGGAGAAGTGTATGGTGTTTCCTGAAACATCTAAAAAACAAAGCAACAGAGCCTAGGGCACTTCCACTTATCGTCCTATAGCTTAGGGAATTTAAAATCAAAAAGACACAGCCACCCCAAAGTTTGGGACGCCTCTGTTTACAAGAACCTCATTTACAGTACAAGTTCAACATCGCAGAAAGTGAAAAATGGATAAAGAACTTGTGGTACTTACGTACAATGCAGTATCACTCAGCAATGAAATCTATGTCATCTGGCCCATAGCAGCATAATGAGTGGATTCAGGTACGATGATTCTAACTGAAATAAGTCACACAGAAAAAGAAACATCATAAGATATCAGTAATACACGGAATGTAAACTTGGCTACACAGGAACTGAATTCCAAAACAGAACAGGGTCTCAAATTTAGAAAACCAACTTATGCTTGCTTAAGGGGAAAGGTGAGTTGGGGTGCTGCATAAAACCAGAGATTGAAATGAGCACAGATAAAGTTCCTTAAGCCAAATATGGAATAGACAAGAGCTACTCCTTGCTCAACGAAATGGACTCAACACCCCATATTAAACGCCTAAGCATGTACCTGACTAGTAAGTATCTTAAAACCTATGGATTGCTATGTCTCCAAAAGAGAATCAAGCATGTGTACAGGGGCATAAACGCAGCAGTAATAGGATTGGAGAGGTTCGGTGAGCAAATGAAGACCCTTTGAAGTCTTATTGCATGGTACCCATTCCACGGGTTTCAACTACCCAGGTTAAAGGTATTCTTCCTTCAGCTATAACATGCATGTGGAACCCAGAGTATGATCAACCGTGTGAACGGGAGACGTGTTCAAATATGTCTCAGTTTTCCTCCCCTGGTACTCGGGTGCAACATTCCAGACGCTTTACTAACACTCTCCCAACTTGGACAGTCAGCGCCTTTAACCTCCTGTTTGGCCCAGTTTGCAATTTCTGTGGAAGATGAACAGGAATAGGGAGAACCAATGAGAGACTAGCTGGAGGTGTCTGGACGGGCAAATTTAACTCTCGTTTCCCACCAGGAAGAGGAATTAACCAAAGGCTCAGCGTGCCGTGCCGGAACCAGATTAGGGCCTGAAGCCATCCTGCGGTGTTGCGGCCAGCTCACAAGAAAGCGAGTTGAAGAAAGGAGCTCAGGGGCACTGTAATTCACAAACCTGCAGAGTTATAAATGATAGCTATCGTCCAAAAATATACTGAAGTAAGGCTGCCAAGAGGACTTGAAAGCAGGAAAGAATTGCAGGAAACCGATTTCAGGAGGTAGACTGGAATTGCATTGAAAGCATAGGAAAAGAGGCAGAACGTCCACAATGATGCACTTGGCCAAAAAGGGCGTATGCGTTTTTTCCTGAATATATTCAGGAAAAAACGCATACGCCCTTTTTGGCCAACCAAGCAAGCTTGCAAAGGAAATCTGCACTACAATGAAGTCTCACTTCCCCCCGGTCAAAAGGGCCATCTGAAAAAAGTGTAAAATCCAGAAAGGCAGGACAGGCCATGGAGAACTGGGAGCCTTGTTATGCTGATGGGCGGGATGTAAATTGCCAACAGACACTCGGGAGAAGTGTATGGTGTTTCCTGAAACATCTAAAAAACAAAGCAACAGAGCCTAGGGCACTTCCACTTATGGTCCTATAGCTTAGGGAAATTAAAATGAAAAAGACACAGCCACCCCAAAGTTTGGGACGCCTCTGTTTACAAGAACCTCGTTTACCGTACAAGTTCAATATCACAGAAAGTGAAAAATGGATAAAGAACTTGTGGTACTTACGTACAATGCCGTATCACTCAGCAGTGAAATCTATGTCATCAGGCCCGTAGCAGCACAATGAGTGGATTCAGGTACAATGATTCTAACTGAAATAAGTCACACAGAAAAAGAAACATCATAAGATATCAGTAATACACGGAATGTAAACTTGGCTACACAGGAACTGAATTACAGAACAGAACAGGGTCTCAAATTTAGAAAACCAACTTATGCTTGTTTAAGGGTAAAGGTGAGTTGGGGTGCTGCATAAAACCAGAGATTGAAATGAGCACAGATAAAGTTCCTTAAGCCAAATATGGAATAGACAAGAGCTACTCCTTGCTCAACGAAATGGACTCAACACCGCATATTAAACGCCTAAGAATGTACCTGACTCTTAAGTATCTTAAAACCTATGGATTGCTATGTCTCTGAAAGAGAATCAAGCATGTGTACAGGGACATAAACGCAGCAGTGATAGGATTGGAGAGGTTCGGTGAGCAAATGAAGACCCTTTGAAGTCATATTGCATGGTACCCATTCCACGGGTTTCAACTACCCAGGTTTAAGGTATTCTTCCTTCAGCTAAAATATGCATGTGGAACCCAGAGTATGATCAACAGTGTGAACGGGAGACGTGTTCAAATATGTCTCAGTTTTCGTACCCTGGTACTCGGGTGCAACATTCCAGACGCTTTACTAACACTCTCCCGACTTGGAGAGTCAGTCCCTTTAACCTCCTGTTTGGCCCAGTTTGCAATTTCTGCGGAAGATGAACAGGAATAGCGAGAACCAATGAGAGACTAGCTGGAGGTGTCTGGACGGGCAAATTTAACTCTCATTTCCCGCCAGGAAGAGGAATTAACCAAAGGCTCAGCGTGCCGTGCCGGAACCAGATTAGGGCCTGAAGCCATCCTGTGGTGTTGCGGCCAGCTCACAAGAAAAGGAGTTGAAGAAAGGAGCTCAGGGGCACTGTAATTCACAAACCTGCAGAGTTATAAATGACAGCTATCGTCCAAAAATATACCGAAGTAAGGCTGCCAAGAGGACTTGAAAGCGGGGCAGAATTGCAGGAAACCGATTTCAGGAGGTAGACTGGAATTGCATTGAAAGCATAGGAAAAGAGGCAGAACGTCCACAATGATGCACTTGGCCAAAAAGGGCGTATGCATTTTTTCCTGAATATATTCAGGAAAAAACGCATACGCCCTTTTTGGCCAACCAAGCAAACTTGCAAAGGAAATCTGCACTACAATGAAGTCTGACTTCCCACCCCCGCCGGTCAAAAGGGCCATCTGAAAAAAGTGTAAAATCCAGAAAGGCAGGACAGGCCATGGAGAACTGGGAGCCTTGTTATGCTGATGGGCGGGATGTAAATTGCCAACAGACACTCGGGAGAAGTGTATGGTGTTTCCTGAAACATCTAAAAAACAAAGCAACAGAGCCTAGGGCACTTCCACTTATGGTCCTATAGCTTAGGGAAATTAAAATGAAAAAGACACAGCCACCCCAAAGTTTGGGACGCCTCTGTTTACAAGAACCTCGTTTACCGTACAAGTTCAATATCACAGAAAGTGAAAAATGGATAAAGAACTTGTGGTACTTACGTACAATGCAGTATCACTCAGCAGTGAAATCTATGTCATCAGGCCCGTAGCAGCACAATGAGTGGATTCAGGTACAATGATTCTAACTGAAATAAGTCACACAGAAAAAGAAACATCATAAGATATCAGTAATACACGGAATGTAAACTTGGCTACACAGGAACTGAATTACAGAACAGAACAGGGTCTCAAATTTAGAAAACCAACTTATGCTTGTTTAAGGGTAAAGGTGAGTTGGGGTGCTGCATAAAAGCAGAGATTGAAATGAGCACAGATAAAGTTCCTTAAGCCAAATATGGAATAGACAAGAGCTACTCCTTGCTCAACGAAATGGACTCAACACCGCATATTAAACGCCTAAGAATGTACCTGACTCTTAAGTATCTTAAAACCTATGGATTGCTATGTCTCCGAAAGAGAATCAAGCATGTGTACAGGGACATAAACGCAGCAGTGATAGGATTGGAGAGGTTCGGTGAGCAAATGAAGACCCTTTGAAGTCATATTGCATGGTACCCATTCCACGGGTTTCAACTACCCAGGTTTAAGGTATTCTTCCTTCAGCTACAATATGCATGTGGAACCCAGAGTATGATCAACAGTGTGAACGGGAGACGTGTTCAAATATGTCTCAGTTTTCGTACCCTGGTACTCGGGTGCAACATTCCAGACGCTTTACTAACACTCTCCCGACTTGGAGAGTCAGTCCCTTTAACCTCCTGTTTGGCCCAGTTTGCAATTTCTGCGGAAGATGAACAGGAATAGCGAGAACCAATGAGAGACTAGCTGGAGGTGTCTGGACGGGCAAATTTAACTCTCATTTCCCACCAGGAAGAGGAAATAACCAAAGGCTCAGCGTGCCGTGCCGGAACCAGATTAGGGCCTGAAGCCATCCTGCGGTGTTGCGGCCAGCTCACAAGAAAACGAGTTGAAGAAAGGAGCTTAGGGGCACTGTAATTCACAAACCTGCAGAGTTATAAATGACAACTATCGTCCAAAAATATACTGAAGTAAGGCTGCCAAGAGGACTTGAAAGCGGGGCAGAATTGCAGGAAACCGATTTCAGGAGGTAGACTGGAATTGCATTGAAAGCATAGGAAAAGAGGCAGAACGTCCACAATGATGCACTTGGCCAAAAAGGGCGTATGCGTTTTTTCCTGAATATATTCAGGAAAAAACGCATACGCCCTTTTTGGCCAACCAAGCAAGCTTGCAAAGGAAATCTGCACTACAATGAAGTCTCACTTCCCCCCCCCCCCCGGTCAAAAGGGCCATCTGAAAAAAGTGTAAAATCCAGAAAGGCAGGACAGGCCATGGAGAACTGGGAGCCTTGTTATGCTGATGGGCGGAATGTAAATTGCCAACAGACACTCGGGAGAAGTGTATGGTGTTTCCTGAAACATCTAAAAAACAAACCAACAGAGCCTAGGGCACTTCCACTTATGGTCCTATAGCTTAGGGAAATTAAAATCAAAAAGACACAGCCACCCCAAAGTTTGGGACGCCTCTGTTTACAAGAACCTCGTTTACCGTACAAGTTCAACATCACAGAAAGTGAAAAATGGATAAAGAACTTGTGGTACTTACGTACAATGCAGTATCACTCAGCAATGAAATCTACGTCATCAGGCCCGTAGCAGCATAATGAGTGGATTCAGGTACGATGATTCTAACTGAAATAAGTCACACAGAAAAAGAAACATCATAAGATATCACTAATACACGGAATGTAAACTGGGCTACACAGGAACTGAATTACAGAACAGAACAGGGTCTCAAATTTAGAAAACCAACTTATGCTTGCTTAAGGGGAAAGGTGAGTTGGGGTGCTGCATAAAACCAGAGATTGAAATGAGCATAGATAAAGTTCCTTAAGCCAAATATGGAATAGACAAGAGCTACTCCTTGCTCAACGAAATGGACTCAACACCCCATATTAAACGCCTAAGAATGTACCTTACTAGTAAGTATCTTAAAACCTATGGATTGCTATGTCTCCAAAAGAGAATCAAGCGTGTGTACAGGGGCATAAACGCAGCAGTGATAGGATTGGAGAGGTTCGGTGAGCAAATGAAGACCCTTTGAAGTCATATTGCATGGTACCCATTCCACGGGTTTCAACTACCCACGTTTAAGGTATTCTTCCTTCAGCTAAAACATGCATGTGGAACCCAGAGTATGATCAACCGTGTGAACGGGAGACGTGTTCAAATATGTCTCAGTTTTCCTCCCCTGGTACTCGGGTGCAACATTCCAGACGCTTTACTAACACTCTCCCCACTTGGATAGTCAGCCTTTAACCTCCTGTTTAGCCCAGTTTGCAATTTCTGTGGAAGATGAACAGGAAGAGCGAGAACCAATGAGAGACTAGCTGGAGGTGTCTGGACGGGCAAATTTAACTCTCATTTCCCACCAGGAAGAGGAACTAACCAAAGGCTCAGCGTGCCGTGCCGGAACCAGATTAGGGCCTGAAGCCATCCTGCGGTGTTGCGGCCAGCTCAAAAGAAAGCGAGTTGAAGAAAGGAGCTCAGGGGCACTGTAATTCACAAACCTGCAGAGTTATAAATGACAGCTATCGTCCAAAAATATACTGAAGTAAGGCTGCCAAGAGGACTTGAAAGTGGGGCAGAATTGCAGGAAACCGATTTCAGGAGGTAGACTGGAATTGCATTGAAAGCATAGGAAAAGAGGCAGAACGTCCACAATGATGCACTTGGCCAAAAAGGGCGTATGCGTTTTTTCCTGAATGTATTCAGGAAAAAACGCATACGCCCTTTTTGGCCAACCAAGCAAGCTTGCAAAGGAAATCTGCACTACAATGAAGTCTCACTTCCCCCCGGTCAAAAGGGCCATCTGAATAAAGTGTAAAATCCAGAAAGGCAGGACAGGCCATGGAGAACTGGGAGCCTTGTTATGCTGATGGGCGGAATGTAAATTGCCAACAGACACTCAGGAGAAGTGTATGGTGTTTCCTGAAACATCTAAAAAACAAAGCAACAGAGCCTAGGGCACTTCCACTTATGGTCCTATAGCTTAGGGAAATTAAAATCAAAAAGACACAGCCACCCCAAAGTTTGGGACGCCTCTGTTTACAAGAACCTCGTTTACCGTACAAGTTCAACATCGCAGAAAGTGAAAAATGGATAAAGAAGTTGTGGTATTTACTTACAAAGCAATATCACTCAGCAATGAAATCTATGTCATCAGGCCCTTAGCAGCACAATGAGTGGATTCAGGTATGATGATTCTAACTGAAATAAGTCACACAGAAAAAGAAACATCATAAGATATCAGTAATACACGGAATGTAAACTTGGCTACACAGGAACTGAATTCCAAAACACAACAGGGTCTCAAATTTAGAAAACCAACTTATGCTTGCTTAAGGGGAAAGGTGAGTTGGGGTGCTGCATAAAACCAGAGATTGAAATGAGCACAGATAAAGTTCCTTAAGCCAAATATGGAATAGACAAGAGCTACTCCTTGCTCAACGAAATGGACTCAACACCCCATATTAAATGCCTAAGAATGTACCTGACTAGTAAGTATCTTAAAACCTATGGATTGCTATGTCTCCAAAAGAGAATCAAGCATGTGTACAGGGGCATAAACGCAGCAGTGATAGGATTAGAGAGGTTCGGTGAGCAAATGAAGATCCTTTGAAGTCTTATTGCATGGTACCCATTCCACGGGTTTCAACTCTCCAGGTTTAAGGTATTCTTCCTTCAGCTAAAACATGCATGTGAAACCCAGAGTATGATCAACAGTGTGAACGGGAGACGTGTTCAAATATGTCTCAGTTTTCCTCCCCTGGTACTCGGGTGCAACATTCCAGACGCTTTACTAACACTCTCCCGACTTGTAGAGTCAGTCCCTTTAACCTCCAGTTTGGCCCAGTTTGCAATTTCTGCGGAAGATGAACAGGAAGAGCGAGAACCAATGAGAGACTAGCTGGAGGTGTCTGGACGGGCAAATTTAACTCTCATTTCCCACCAGGAAGAGGAATTAACCAAAGGCTCAGCGTGCCGTGCCGGAACCAGATTAGGGCCTGAAGCCATCCTGCGGTGTTGCGGCCAGCTCACAAGAAAACGAGTTGAAGAAAGGAGCTCAGGGGCACTGTAATTCACAAACCTGCCGAGTTATAAATGACAGCTATCGTCCAAAAATATACTGAAGTTAGGCTGCCAAGAGGACTTGAAAGCGGGGCAGAATTGCAGGAAACCGATTTCAGGAGGTAGACTGGAATTGCATTGAAAGCATAGGAAAAGAGGCAGAACGTCCACAATGATGCACTTGGCCAAAAAGGGCGTATGCGTTTTTTCCTGAATATATTCAGGAAAAAACGCATACGCCCTTCTTGGCCAACCAAGCAAACTTGCAAAGGAAATCTGCACTACAATGAAGTCTCACTTCCCCCCGGTCAAAAGGGCCATCTGAAAAAAGTGTAAAATCCAGAAAGGCAGGACAGGCCATGGAGAACTGGGAGCCTTGTTATGCTGATGGGTGGGATGTAAATTGCCAACAGACACTCGGGAGAAGTGTATGGTGTTTCCTGAAACATCTAAAAAACAAAGCAACAGAGCCTAGGGCACTTCCACTTATGGTCCTATAGCTTAGGGAAATTAAAATCAAAAAGACACAGCCACCCCAAAGTTTGGGACGCCTCTGTTTACAAGAACCTCGTTTACCGTACAAGTTCAACATCACAGAAAGTGAAAAATGGATAAAGAACTTCTGGTACTTACGTACAATGCAGTATCACTCAGCAATGAAATCTATGTCATCAGGCCCGTAGCAGCATAATGAGTGGATTCAGGTACAATGATTCTAACTGAAATAAGTCACACAGAAAAAGAAACATCATAAGATATCACTAATACACGGAATGTAAACTGGGCTACACAGGAACTGAATTACAGAACAGAACAGGGTCTCAAATTTAGAAAACCAACTTATGCTTGCTTAAGGGGAAAGGTGAGTTGGGGTGCTGCATAAAATCAGAGATTGAAATGAGCACAGATAAAGTTCCTTAAGCCAAATATGGAATAGACAAGAGCTACTCCTTGCTCAACGAAATGGACTCAACACCCCATATTAAACGCCTAAGAATGTACCTTACTAGTAAGTATCTTAAAACCTATGGATTGCTATGTCTCCAAAAGAGAATCAAGCGTGTGTACAGGGGCATAAACGCAGCAGTGATAGGATTGGAGAGGTTCGGTGAGCAAATGAAGACCCTTTGAAGTCATATTGCATGGTACCCATTCCACGGGTTTCAACTACCCACGTTTAAGGTATTCTTCCTTCAGCTAAAACATGCATGTGGAACCCAGAGTATGATCAACCGTGTGAACGGGAGACGTGTTCAAATATGTCTCAGTTTTCCTCCCCTGGTACTCGGGTGCAACATTCCAGACGCTTTACTAACACTCTCCCCACTTGGATAGTCAGCCTTTAACCTCCTGTTTAGCCCAGTTTGCAATTTCTGTGGAAGATGAACAGGAAGAGCGAGAACCAATGAGAGACTAGCTGGAGGTGTCTGGACGGGCAAATTTAACTCTCATTTCCCACCAGGAAGAGGAACTAACCAAAGGCTCAGCGTGCCGTGCCGGAACCAGATTAGGGCCTGAAGCCATCCTGCGGTGTTGCGGTCAGCTCAAAAGAAAGCGAGTTGAAGAAAGGAGCTCAGGGACACTGTAATTCACAAACCTGCAGAGTTATAAATGACAGCTATCGTCCAAAAATATACTGAAGTAAGGCTGCCAAGAGGACTTGAAAGTGGGGCAGAATTGCAGGAAACCGATTTCAGGAGGTTGACTGGAATTGCATTGAAAGCATAGGAAAAGAGGCAAAACGTCCACAATGATGCACTTGGCCAAAAAGGGCGTATGCGTTTTTTCCTGAATATATTCAGGAAAAAACGCATACGCCCTTTTTGGCCAACCAAGCGAGCTTGCAAAGGAAATCTGCACTACAATGAAGTCTCACTTCCCCCCGGTCAAAAGGGCCATCTGAAAAAAGTGTAAAATCCAGAAAGGCAGGACAGGCCATGGAGAACTGGGAGCCTTGTTATGCTGATGGGCGGGATGTAAATTGCCAACAGACACTCGGGAGAAGTGTATGGTGTTTCCTGAAACATCTAAAAAACAAAGCAACAGAGCCTAGGGCACTTCCACTTATGGTCCTATAGCTTAGGGAAATTAAAATCAAAAAGACACAGCCACCCCAAAGTTTGGGACGCCTCTGTTTACAAGAACCTCGTTTTCCGTACAAGTTCAATATCACAGAAAGTGAAAAATGGATAAAGAACTTGTGGTACTTATGTACAATGCAGTATCACTCAGCAATGAAATCTATGTCATCAGGCCCGTAGCAGCACAATGAGTGGATTCAGGTACGATGATTCTAACTGAAATAAGTCACACAGAAAAAGAAACATCATAAGATATCAGTAATACACGGAATGTAAACTTGGCTACACAGGAACTGAATTCCAAAACACAACAGGGTCTCAAATTTAGAAAACCAACTTATGCTTGCTTAAGGGGAAAGGTGAGTTGGGGTGCTGCATAAAACCAGAGATTGAAATGAGCACAGATAAAGTTCCTTAAGCCAAATATGGAATAGATAAGAGCTACTCCTTGCTCAACGAAATGGACTCAACACCCCATATTAAACGCCTAAGAATGTACCTGACTAGTAAGTATCTTAAAACCTATGGATTGCTATGTCTCCGAAAGAGAATCAAGCATGTGTACAGGGGCATAAACGCAGCAGTGATAGGATTGGAGAGGTTCGGTGAGCAAATGAAGACCCTTTGAAGTCATATTGCATGGTACCCATTACACGGGTCTCAACTCTCCAGGTTTAAGGTATTCTTCCTTCAGCTAAAACATGCATGTGGAACCCAGAGTATGATCAACCGTGTGAACGGGAGATGTGTTCAAATATGTCTCAGTTTTCCTCCCCTGGTACTCGGGTGCAACATTCCAGACGCTTTACTAACACTCTCCCCACTTGGAGAGTCAGCGCCTTTAACCTCCTGTTTGGCCCAGTTTGCAATTTCTGCGGAAGATGAACAGGAATAGGGAGAACCAATGAGAGACTAGCTGGAGGTGTCTGGACGGGCAAATTTAACTCTCATTTCCCACCAGGAAGAGGAACTAACCAAAGGCTCAGCATGCCGTGCCGGAACCAGATTAGGGCCTGAAGCCATCCTGCGGTGTTGCGGCCAGCTCAAAAGAAAACGAGTTGAAGAAAGGAGCTCAGGGGCACTGTAATTCACAAACCTGCAGAGTTATAAATGACAGCTATCGTCCAAAAATATACTGAAGTAAGGCTGCCAAGAGGACTTGAAAGCGGGGCAGAATTGCAGGAAACCGATTTCAGGAGGTAGACTGGAATTGCATTGAAAGCATAGGAAAAGAGGCAGAACGTCCACAATGATGCACTTGGCCAAAAAGGGCGTATGCGTTTTTTCCTGAATATATTCAGGAAAAAACGCATACGCCCTTTTTGGCCAAACAAGCAAACTTGCATAGGAAATCTGCACTACAATGAAGTCTCACTTCCCCCCGGTCAAAAGGGCCATCTGAAAAAAGTGTAAAATCCAGAAAGGCAGGACAGGCCATGGAGAACTGGGAGCCTTGTTATGCTGATGGGCGGAATGTAAATTGCCAACAGACACTCAGGAGAAGTGTATGGTGTTTCCTGAAACATCTAAAAAACAAAGCAACAGAGCCTAGGGCACTTCCACTTATGGTCCTATAGCTTAGGGAAATTAAAATCAAAAAGACACAGCCACCCCAAAGTTTGGGACGCCTCTGTTTACAAGAACCTCGTTTACCGTACAAGTTCAACATCGCAGAAAGTGAAAAATGGATAAAGAAGTTGTGGTATTTACTTACAAAGCAATATCACTCAGCAATGAAATCTATGTCATCAGGCCCTTAGCAGCACAATGAGTGGATTCAGGTATGATGATTCTAACTGAAATAAGTCACACAGAAAAAGAAACATCATAAGATATCAGTAATACACGGAATGTAAACTTGGCTACACAGGAACTGAATTCCAAAACACAACAGGGTCTCAAATTTAGAAAACCAACTTATGCTTGCTTAAGGGGAAAGGTGAGTTGGGGTGCTGCATAAAACCAGAGATTGAAATGAGCACAGATAAAGTTCCTTAAGCCAAATATGGAATAGACAAGAGCTACTCCTTGCTCAACGAAATGGACTCAACACCCCATATTAAATGCCTAAGAATGTACCTGACTAGTAAGTATCTTAAAACCTATGGATTGCTATGTCTCCAAAAGAGAATCAAGCATGTGTACAGGGGCATAAACGCAGCAGTGATAGGATTAGAGAGGTTCGGTGAGCAAATGAAGATCCTTTGAAGTCTTATTGCATGGTACCCATTCCACGGGTTTCAACTCTCCAGGTTTAAGGTATTCTTCCTTCAGCTAAAACATGCATGTGAAACCCAGAGTATGATCAACAGTGTGAACGGGAGACGTGTTCAAATATGTCTCAGTTTTCCTCCCCTGGTACTCGGGTGCAACATTCCAGACGCTTTACTAACACTCTCCCGACTTGTAGAGTCAGTCCCTTTAACCTCCAGTTTGGCCCAGTTTGCAATTTCTGCGGAAGATGAACAGGAAGAGCGAGAACCAATGAGAGACTAGCTGGAGGTGTCTGGACGGGCAAATTTAACTCTCATTTCCCACCAGGAAGAGGAATTAACCAAAGGCTCAGCGTGCCGTGCCGGAACCAGATTAGGGCCTGAAGCCATCCTGCGGTGTTGCGGCCAGCTCACAAGAAAACGAGTTGAAGAAAGGAGCTCAGGGGCACTGTAATTCACAAACCTGCCGAGTTATAAATGACAGCTATCGTCCAAAAATATACTGAAGTAAGGCTGCCAAGAGGACTTGAAAGCGGGGCAGAATTGCAGGAAACCGATTTCAGGAGGTAGACTGGAATTGCATTGAAAGCATAGGAAAAGAGGCAGAACGTCCACAATGATGCACTTGGCCAAAAAGGGCGTATGCGTTTTTTCCTGAATATATTCAGGAAAAAACGCATACGCCCTTTTTGGCCAACCAAGCAAACTTGCAAAGGAAATCTGCACTACAATGAAGTCTCACTTCCCCCCGGTCAAAAGGGCCATCTGAAAAAAGTGTAAAATCCAGAAAGGCAGGACAGGCCATGGAGAACTGGGAGCCTTGTTACGCTGATGGGCGGGATGTAAATTGCCAACAGACACTCGGGAGAAGTGTATGGTGTTTCCTGAAACATCTAAAAAACAAAGCAACAGAGCCTAGGGCACTTCCACTTATGGTCCTATAGCTTAGGGAAATTAAAATCAAAAAGACACAGCCACCCCAAAGTTTGGGACGCCTCTGTTTACAAGAACCTCGTTTACCGTACAAGTTCAACATCACAGAAAGTGAAAAATGGATAAAGAACTTGTGGTACTTACGTACAATGCAGTATCACTCAGCAATGAAATCTATGTCATCAGGCCCGTAGCAGCATAATGAGTGGATTCAGGTACAATGATTCTAACTGAAATAAGTCACACAGAAAAAGAAACATCATAAGATATCACTAATACACGGAATGTAAACTGGGCTACACAGGAACTGAATTACAGAACAGAACAGGGTCTCAAATTTAGAAAACCAACTTATGCTTGCTTAAGGGGAAAGGTGAGTTGGGGTGCTGCATAAAACCAGAGATTGAAATGAGCACAGATAAAGTTCCTTAAGCCAAATATGGAATAGACAAGAGCTACTCCTTGCTCAATGAAATGGACTCAACACCCCATATTAAACGCCTAAGAATGTACCTTACTAGTAAGTATCTTAAAACCTATGGATTGCTATGTCTCCAAAAGAGAATCAAGCGTGTGTACAGGGGCATAAACGCAGCAGTGATAGGATTGGAGAGGTTCGGTGAGCAAATGAAGACCCTTTGAAGTCATATTGCATGGTACCCATTCCACGGGTTTCAACTACCCACGTTTAAGGTATTCTTCCTTCAGCTAAAACATGCATGTGGAACCCAGAGTATGATCAACCGTGTGAACGGGAGACGTGTTCAAATATGTCTCAGTTTTCCTCCCCTGGTACTCGGGTGCAACATTCCAGACGCTTTACTAACACTCTCCCCACTTGGATAGTCAGCCTTTAACCTCCTGTTTAGCCCAGTTTGCAATTTCTGTGGAAGATGATCAGGAAGAGCGAGAACCAATGAGAGACTAGCTGGAGGTGTCTGGACGGGCAAATTTAACTCTCATTTCCCACCAGGAAGAGGAACTAACCAAAGGCTCAGCGTGCCGTGCCGGAACCAGATTAGGGCCTGAAGCCATCCTGCGGTGTTGCGGCCAGCTCAAAAGAAAGCGAGTTGAAGAAAGGAGCTCAGGGGCACTGTAATTCACAAACCTGCAGAGTTATAAATGACAGCTATCGTCCAAAAATATACTGAAGTAAGGCTGCCAAGAGGACTTGAAAGTGGGGCAGAATTGCAGGAAACCGATTTCAGGAGGTTGACTGGAATTGCATTGAAAGCATAGGAAAAGAGGCAAAACGTCCACAATGATGCACTTGGCCAAAAAGGGCGTATGCGTTTTTTCCTGAATATATTCAAGAAAAAACGCATACGCCCTTTTTGGCCAACCAAGCGAGCTTGCAAAGGAAATCTGCACTACAATGAAGTCTCACTTCCCCCCGGTCAAAAGGGCCATCTGAAAAAAGTGTAAAATCCAGAAAGGCAGGACAGGCCATGGAGAACTGGGAGCCTTGTTATGCTGATGGGCGGGATGTAAATTGCCAACAGACACTCGGGAGAAGTGTATGGTGTTTCCTGAAACATCTAAAAAACAAAGCAACAGAGCCTAGGGCACTTCCACTTATGGTCCTATAGCTTAGGGAAATTAAAATCAAAAAGACACAGCCACCCCAAAGTTTGGGACGCCTCTGTTTACAAGAACCTCGTTTTCCGTACAAGTTCAATATCACAGAAAGAGGAAAATGGATAAAGAACTTGTGGTACTTATGTACAATGCAGTATCACTCAGCAATGAAATCTATGTCATCAGGCCCGTAGCAGCACAATGAGTGGATTCAGGTACGATGATTCTAACTGAAATAAGTCACACAGAAAAAGAAACATCATAAGATATCAGTAATACACGGAATGTAAACTTGGCTACACAGGAACTGAATTCCAAAACACAACAGGGTCTCAAATTTAGAAAACCAACTTATGCTTGCTTAAGGGGAAAGGTGAGTTGGGGTGCTGCATAAAACCAGAGATTGAAATGAGCACAGATAAAGTTCCTTAAGCCAAATATGGAATAGATAAGAGCTACTCCTTGCTCAACGAAATGGACTCAACACCCCATATTAAACGACTAAGAATGTACCTGACTAGTAAGTATCTTAAAACCTATGGATTGCTATGTCTCCGAAAGAGAATCAAGCATGTGTACAGGGGCATAAACGCAGCAGTGATAGGATTGGAGAGGTTCGGTGAGCAAATGAAGACCCTTTGAAGTCATATTGCATGGTACCCATTACACGGGTCTCAACTCTCCAGGTTTAAGGTATTCTTCCTTCAGCTAAAACATGCATGTGGAACCCAGAGTATGATCAACCGTGTGAACGGGAGATGTGTTCAAATATGTCTCAGTTTTCCTCCCCTGGTACTCGGGTGCAACATTCCAGACGCTTTACTAACACTCTCCCCACTTGGAGAGTCAGCGCCTTTAACCTCCTGTTTGGCCCAGTTTGCAATTTCTGCGGAAGATGAACAGGAATAGGGAGAACCAATGAGAGACTAGCTGGAGGTGTCTGGACGGGCAAATTTAACTCTCATTTCCCACCAGGAAGAGGAACTAACCAAAGGCTCAGCATGCCGTGCCGGAACCAGATTAGGGCCTGAAGCCATCCTGCGGTGTTGCGGCCAGCTCAAAAGAAAACGAGTTGAAGAAAGGAGCTCAGGGGCACTGTAATTCACAAACCTGCAGAGTTATAAATGACAGCTATCGTCCAAAAATATACTGAAGTAAGGCTGCCAAGAGGACTTGAAAGCGGGGCAGAATTGCAGGAAACCGATTTCAGGAGGTAGACTGGAATTGCATTGAAAGCATAGGAAAAGAGGCAGAACGTCCACAATGATGCACTTGGCCAAAAAGGGCGTATGCGTTTTTTCCTGAATATATTCAGGAAAAAACGCATACGCCCTTTTTGGCCAAACAAGCAAACTTGCATAGGAAATCTGCACTACAATGAAGTCTCACTTCCCCCCGGTCAAAAGGGCCATCTGAAAAAAGTGTAAAATCCAGAAAGGCAGGACAGGCCATGGAGAACTGGGAGCCTTGTTATGCTGATGGGCGGAATGTAAATTGCCAACAGACACTCAGGAGAAGTGTATGGTGTTTCCTGAAACATCTAAAAAACAAAGCAACAGAGCCTAGGGCACTTCCACTTATGGTCCTATAGCTTAGGGAAATTAAAATCAAAAAGACACAGCCACCCCAAAGTTTGGGACGCCTCTGTTTACAAGAACCTCGTTTACCGTACAAGTTCAACATCGCAGAAAGTGAAAAATGGATAAAGAAGTTGTGGTATTTACTTACAAAGCAATATCACTCAGCAATGAAATCTATGTCATCAGGCCCTTAGCAGCACAATGAGTGGATTCAGGTATGATGATTCTAACTGAAATAAGTCACACAGAAAAAGAAACATCATAAGATATCACTAATACACGGAATGTAAACTTGGCTACACAGGAACTGAATTCCAAAACACAACAGGGTCTCAAATTTAGAAAACCAACTTATGCTTGCTTAAGGGGAAAGGTGAGTTGGGGTGCTGCATAAAACCAGAGATTGAAATGAGCACAGATAAAGTTCCTTAAGCCAAATATGGAATAGACAAGAGCTACTCCTTGCTCAACGAAATGGACTCAACACCCCATATTAAATGCCTAAGAATGTACCTGACTAGTAAGTATCTTAAAACCTATGGATTGCTATGTCTCCAAAAGAGAATCAAGCATGTGTACAGGGGCATAAACGCAGCAGTGATAGGATTAGAGAGGTTCGGTGAGCAAATGAAGATCCTATGAAGTCTTATTGCATGGTACCCATTCCACGGGTTTCAACTACCCACGTTTAAGGTATTTTTCCTTCAGCTAAAACATGCATGTGGAACCCAGAGTATGATCAACCGTGTGAACGGGAGACGTGTTCAAATATGTCTCAGTTTTCCTCCCCTGGTACTCGGGTGCAACATTCCAGACGCTTTACTAACACTCTCCCCACTTGGATAGTCAGCCTTTAACCTCCTGTTTAGCCCAGTTTGCAATTTCTGTGGAAGATGATCAGGAAGAGCGAGAACCAATGAGAGACTAGCTGGAGGTGTCTGGACGGGCAAATTTAACTCTCATTTCCCACCAGGAAGAGGAACTAACCAAAGGCTCAGCGTGCCGTGCCGGAACCAGATTAGGGCCTGAAGCCATCCTGCGGTGTTGCGGCCAGCTCAAAAGAAAGCGAGTTGAAGAAAGGAGCTCAGGGGCACTGTAATTCACAAACCTGCAGAGTTATAAATGACAGCTATCGTCCAAAAATATACTGAAGTAAGGCTGCCAAGAGGACTTGAAAGTGGGGCAGAATTGCAGGAAACCGATTTCAGGAGGTTGACTGGAATTGCATTGAAAGCATAGGAGAAGAGGCAAAACGTCCACAATGATGCACTTGGCCAAAAAGGGCGTATGCGTTTTTTCCTGAATATATTCAGGAAAAAACGCATACGCCCTTTTTGGCCAACCAAGCGAGCTTGCAAAGGAAATCTGCACTACAATGAAGTCTCACTTCCCCCCGGTCAAAAGGGCCATCTGAAAAAAGTGTAAAATCCAGAAAGGCAGGACAGGCCATGGAGAACTGGGAGCCTTGTTATGCTGATGGGCGGGATGTAAATTGCCAACAGACACTCGGGAGAAGTGTATGGTGTTTCCTGAAACATCTAAAAAACAAAGCAACAGAGCCTAGGGCACTTCCACATATGGTCCTATAGCTTAGGGAAATTAAAATCAAAAAGACACAGCCACCCCAAAGTTTGGGACGCCTCTGTTTACAAGAACCTCGTTTTCCGTACAAGTTCAATATCACAGAAAGAGGAAAATGGATAAAGAACTTGTGGTACTTATGTACAATGCAGTATCACTCAGCAATGAAATCTATGTCATCAGGCCCGTAGCAGCACAATGAGTGGATTCAGGTACGATGATTCTAACTGAAATAAGTCACACAGAAAAAGAAACATCATAAGATAGCAGTAATACACGGAATGTAAACTTGCCTACACAGGAACTGAATTCCAAAACACAACAGGGTCTCAAATTTAGAAAACCAACTTATGCTTGCTTAAGGGGAAAGGTGAGTTGGGGTGCTGCATAAAACCAGAGATTGAAATGAGCACAGATAAAGTTCCTTAAGCCAAATATGGAATAGATAAGAGCTACTCCTTGCTCAACGAAATGGACTCAACACCCCATATTAAACGCCTAAGAATGTACCTGACTAGTAAGTATCTTAAAACCTATGGATTGCTATGTCTCCGAAAGAGAATCAAGCATGTGTACAGGGGCATAAACGCAGCAGTGATAGGATTGGAGAGGTTCGGTGAGCAAATGAAGACCCTTTGAAGTCATATTGCATGGTACCCATTACACGGGTCTCAACTCTCCAGGTTTAAGGTATTCTTCCTTCAGCTAAAACATGCATGTGGAACCCAGAGTATGATCAACCGTGTGAACGGGAGATGTGTTCAAATATGTCTCAGTTTTCCTCCCCTGGTACTCGGGTGCAACATTCCAGACGCTTTACTAACACTCTCCCCACTTGGAGAGTCAGCGCCTTTAACCTCCTGTTTGGCCCAGTTTGCAATTTCTGCGGAAGATGAACAGGAATAGGGAGAACCAATGAGAGACTAGCTGGAGGTGTCTGGACGGGCAAATTTAACTCTCATTTCCCACCAGGAAGAGGAACTAACCAAAGGCTCAGCATGCCGTGCCGGAACCAGATTAGGGCCTGAAGCCATCCTGCGGTGTTGCGGCCAGCTCAAAAGAAAACGAGTTGAAGAAAGGAGCTCAGGGGCACTGTAATTCACAAACCTGCAGAGTTATAAATGACAGCTATCGTCCAAAAATATACTGAAGTAAGGCTGCCAAGAGGACTTGAAAGCGGGGCAGAATTGCAGGAAACCGATTTCAGGAGGTAGACTGGAATTGCATTGAAAGCATAGGAAAAGAGGCAGAACGTCCACAATGATGCACTTGGCCAAAAAGGGCATATGCGTTTTTTCCTGAATATATTCAGGAAAAAACGCATACGCCCTTTTTGGCCAAACAAGCAAACTTGCATAGGAAATCTGCACTACAATGAAGTCTCACTTCCCCCCGGTCAAAAGGGCCATCTGAAAAAAGTGTAAAATCCAGAAAGGCAGGACAGGCCATGGAGAACTGGGAGCCTTGTTATGCTGATGGGCGGGATGTAAATTGCCAACAGACACTCGGGAGAAGTGTATGGTGTTTCCTGAAACATCTAAAAAACAAAGCAACAGAGCCTAGGGCACTTCCACTTATGGTCCTATAGCTTAGGGAAATTAAAATCAAAAAGACACAGCCACCCCAAAGTTTGGGACGCCTCTGTTTACAAGAACCTCGTTTACAGTACAAGTTCAACATCGAAGAAAGTGAAAAATGGATAAAGAAGTTGTGGTATTTACTTACAAAGCAATATCACTCAGCAATGAAATCTATGTCATCAGGCCCGTAGCAGCATAATGAGTGGATTCAGGTACGATGATTCTAACTGAAATAAGTCACACAGAAAAAGAAACATCATAAGATATCACTAATACACGGAATGTAAACTGGGCTACACAGGAACTGAATTACAGAACAGAACAGGGTCTCAAATTTAGAAAACCAACTTATGCTTGCTTAAGGGGAAAGGTGAGTTGGGGTGCTGCATAAAACCAGAGATTGAAATGAGCACAGATAAAGTTCCTTAAGCCAAATATGGAATAGACAAGAGCTACTCCTTGCTCAACGAAATGGACTCAACACCCCATATTAAACGCCTAAGAATGTACCTGACTAGTAAGTATCTTAAAACCTATGGATTGCTATGTCTCCAAAAGAGAATCAAACGTGTGTACAGGGGCATAAACGCAGCAGTGATAGGATTGGAGAGGTTCGGTGAGCAAATGAAGACCCTTTGAAGTCATATTGCATGGTACCCATTTCACGGGTCTCAACTCTCCAGGTTTAAGGTATTCTTCCTTCAGCTAAAACATGCATGTGGAACCCAGAGTATGATCAACCGTGTGAACGGGAGACGTATTCAAATATGTCTCAGTTTTCCTCCCCTGTTACTGGGGTGCAACATTCCAGACGCTTTACTAACACTCTCCCCACTTGGAGAGTCAGCACCTTTAACCTCCTGTTTGGCCCAGTTTGCAATTTCTGCGGAAGATGAACAGGAATAGGGAGAACCAATGAGAGACTAGCTGGAGGTGTCTGGACGGGCAAATTTAACTCTCATTTCCCTCCAGGAAGAGGAACTAACCAAAGGCTCAGCGTGCCGTGCCAGAACCAGATTAGGGCCTGAAGCCATCCTGCGGTGTTGCGGCCAGCTCAAAAGAAAGCGAGTTGAAGAAAGGAGCTCAGGGGCACTGTAATTCACAAACCTGCAGAGTTATAAATGACAGCTATCATCCAAAAATATACTGAATTAAGGCTGCCAAGAGGACTTGAATGCGGGGCAGAATTGCAGGAAACCGATTTCAGGAGGTAGACTGGAATTGCATTGAAAGCATAGGAAAAGAGGCAGAACGTCCACAATGATGCACTTGGCCAAAAAGGGCGTATGCGTTTTTTCCTGAATATATTCAGGAAAAAACGCATACGCCCTTTTTGGCCAACCAAGCAAGCTTGCAAAGGAAATCTGCACTACAATGAAGTCTCACTTCCCCCCGGTCAAAAGGGCCATCTGAAAAAAGTGTAAAATCCAGAAAGGCAGGACAGGCCATGGAGAACTGGGAGCCTTGTTATGCTGATGGGCGGGATGTAAATTGCCAACAGACACTCCGGAGAAGTGTATGGTGTTTCCTGAAACATCTAAAAAACAAAGCAACAGAGCCTAGGGCACTTCCACTTATGGTCCTATAGCTTAGGGAAATTAAAATCAAAACGACACAGCCACCCCAAAGTTTGGGACGCCTCTGTTTACAAGAACCTCGTTTACCGTACAAGTTCAATATCACAGAAAGTGAAAAATGGATAAAGAACTTGTGGTATTTACGTACAATGCAGTATCACTCAGCAATGAAATCTATGTCATCAGGCCCTTAGCAGCACAATGAGTGGATTCAGGTACGATGATTCTAACTGAAATAAGTCACACAGAAAAAGAAACATCAATAAATATCACTAATACATGGAATGTAAACTTGGCTACACAGGAACTGAATTCCAAAACAGAACAGGGTCTCAAATTTAGAAAACCAACTTATGCTTGCTTAAGGGGAAAGGTGAGTTGGGGTGCTGCATAAAACCAGAGATTGAAATGAGCACAGATAAAGTTCCTTAAGCCAAATATGGAATAGACAAGAGCTACTCCTTGCTCAACGAAATGGACTCAACACCCCATATTAAACGCCTAACAATTTACCTGACTAGTAAGTATCTTAAAACCTATGGATTGCTATGTCTCCAAAAGAGAATCAAGCGGGTGTACAGGGGCATAAACGCAGCAGTGATAGGATTGGAGAGGTTCGGTGAGCAAATGAAGACCCTTTGAAGTCATATTGCATGGTACCCATTCCACGGGTCTCAACTCTCCAGGTTTAAGGTATTCTTCCTTCAGCTAAAACATGCATGTGGAACCTAGAGTATGATCAACCATGTGATCGGGAGACGTGTTCAAATATGTCACAGTTTTCGTACCCTGGTACTCGGGTGCAACATTCCAGACGCTTTACTAACACTCTCCCAACTTGGAGAGTCAGTCCCTTTAACCTCCTGTTTGGCCCAGTTTGCAATTTCTCCGGAAGATGAACAGGAAGAGCGAGAACCAATGAGAGACTAGCTGGAGGTGTCTGGACGGGCAAATTTACCTCTCATTTCCCACCAGGAAGAGGAACTAACCAAAGGCTCAGCGTGCCGTGCCGGAACCAGATTAGGGCCTGAAGCCATCCTGCGGTGTTGCGGCCAGCTCAAAAGAAAGCGAGTTGAAGAAAGGAGCTCAGGGGCACTGTAATTCACAAACCTGCAGAGTTATAAATGACAGCTATCGTCCAAAAATATACTGAAGTAAGGCTGCCAAGAGGACTTGAAAGTGGGGCAGAATTGCAGGAAACCGATTTCAGGAGGTAGACTGGAATTGCATTGAAAGCATAGGAAAAGAGGCAGAACGTCCACAATGATGCACTTGGCCAAAAAGGGCGTATGCGTTTTTTCCTGAATATATTCAGGAAAAAACGCATACGTCCTTTTTGGCCAACCAAGCAAGCTTGCAAAGGAAATCTGCACTACAATGAAGTCTCACTTCCCCCCGGTCAAAAGGGCCATCTGAAAAAAGTGTAAAATCCAGAAAGGCAGGACAGGCCATGGAGAACTGGGAGCCTTGTTATGCTGATGGGCGGGATGTAAATTGCCAACAGACACTCGGGAGAAGTGTATGGTGTTTCCTGAAACATCTAAAAAACAAAGCAACAGAGCCTAGGGCACTTCCACTTATCGTCCTATAGCTTAGGGAAATTAAAATCAAAAAGACACAGCCACCCCAAAGTTTGGGACGCCTCTGTTTACAAGAACCTCGTTTACCGTACAAGTTCAACATCGCAGAAAGTGAAAAATGGATAAAGAAGTTGTGGTATTTACTTACAAAGCAATATCACTCAGCAATGAAATCTATGTCATCAGGCCCTTAGCAGCACAATGAGTGGATTCAGGTATGATGATTCTAACTGAAATAAGTCACACAGAAAAAGAAACATCATAAGATATCAGTAATACACGGAATGTAAACTTGGCTACACAGGAACTGAATTACAGAACAGAACAGGGTCTCAAATTTAGAAAACCAACTTATGCTTGCTTAAGGGGAAAGGTGAGTTGGGGTGCTGCATAAAACCAGAGATTGAAATGAGCACAGATAAAGTTCCTTAAGCCAAATATGGAATAGACAAGAGCTACTCCTTGCTCAACGAAATGGACTCAACACCGCATATTAAACGCGTAAAAATGTACCTGACTAGTAAGTATCTTAAAACCTATGGATTGCTATGTCTCCGAAAGAGAATCAAGCATGTGTACAGGGGCATAAACGCAGTAGTGATAGGATTGGAGAGGTTAGGTGAGCAAATGAAGACCCTTTGAAGTCATATTACATGGTACCCATTCCACGGGTCTCAACTACCCAGGTTTAAGGTATTCTTCCTTCAGCAAAAACATGCATGTGAAACCCAGAGTATGATCAACAGTGTGAAAGGGAGGCGTGTTCAAATATGTCTCAGTTTTCCTCACCTGGTACTCGGGTGCAACATTCCAGACGCTTTACTAACACTCTCCCCACTTGGAGAGTCAGCGCCTTTAACCTCCTGTTTGGCCCAGTTTGCAATTTCTGCGGAAGATGAACAGGAATAGGGAGAACCAATGAGAGACTAGGTGGAGGTGTCTGGACGGGCAAATTTAACTCTCATTTCCCACCAGGAAGAGGAACTAACCAAAGGCTCAGCGTGCCGTGCCGGAACCAGATTAGGGCCTGAAGCCATCCTGCGGTGTTGCGGCCAGCTCAAAAGAAAACGAGTTGAAGAAAGGAGCTCAGGGGCACTGTAATTCACAAACCTGCAGAGTTATAAATGACAGCTATCGTCCAAAAATATACTGAAGTAAGGCTGCCAAGAGGACTTGAAAGTGGGGCAGAATTGCAGGAAACCAATTTCAGGAGGTAGACTGGAATTGCATTGAAAGCATAGGAAAAGAGGCAGAACGTCCACAATGATGCACTTGGCCAAAAAGGGCGTATGCGTTTTTTCCTGAATATATTCAGGAAAAAACGCATACGCCCTTTTTGGCCAACCAAGCAAGCTTGCAAAGGAAATCTGCACTACAATGAAGTCTCACTTCCCCCCGGTCAAAAGGGCCATCTGAAAAAAGTGTAAAATCCAGAAAGGCAGGACAGGCCATGGAGAACTGGGAGCCTTGTTATGTTGATGGGCGGGATGTAAATTGCCAACAGACACTCGGGAGAAGTGTATGGTGTTTCCTGAAACATCTAAAAAACAAAGCAACAGAGCCTAGGGCACTTCCACTTATGGTCCTATAGCTTAGGGAAATTAAAATCAAAAAGACACAGCCACCCCAAAGTTTGGGACGCCTCTGTTTACAAGAACCTCGTTTACCGTACAAGTTCAACATCGCAGAAAGTGAAAAATGGATAAAGAAGTTGTGGTATTTACTTACAAAGCAATATCACTCAGCAATGAAATCTATGTCATCAGGCCCTTAGCAGCACAATGAGTGGATTCAGG